>NW_028281354.1:340000-535000 GCF_059751285.1 Brachycentrus maculatus
GCGCAGTGCCCTATGCACCGTTAGGTGATTCGGATAAGAGTTAGAAGAAGAATAATCAAACCAACGTAACACAGTAATAAAAGATGATAGCAATGTTAAAAAGTGATAACTTATACCATCCGAGGGCAAGTCAAATGCCCAGTTAATGGCCAGTAAGAGATTCTAAAAATGTCAAAAAGTTCAAAACCTCAAAAACAATTTATAATAATGCGCCCTTACTGGGTCTTTTAATGAATTTTTTCGTAATTAAAAATATATAAATAAATTATTACTAATTTATTTAAAATTCATTTTATTAAAACGAATTTTTTTTATTGATTTAACATTTAATTTTAATCACAGACTGATTTTTAGGGTGGAATAATTTGTATATTTTATTTTTAAAAGACTATCAAACGACAGTCGTTTGATAATGCCCTAACAAGGCAAAACAATCATCTCAAATTGTATTTTAATATGTTTAAAAAAAATAAACTAAGTAGACCTTAAAAAGCAGTGTTTGATTTTAACATTTAAAATATAAAACGATATTTGTTTGAAAACAATTCCTCCGATAGCAATAAATTGAATCAAATGCAATAAATGTGAGCTTGATTTATTTGTTGTGTATCTAATACGCTGATTTTATCGAATACCTATTCATTTTTCAATAAATATTGCTAACCAATATGCATCAGATTCATTTAAGAGAAATGATAACTCTCTCTGTTTTATTAAACAGTCTGTGCATTAATCTAAAATATAAATGCAGAGAGAAATGCAATATATTTCCACTTACCGGAGACTATAATTGAATGAAATGATTTTTTCTTTTCCGGTTTAAAAATACAATTTCGTTATTTCAATTCTCATAGAACCGTCTCATTTTAAGTCTATTAAAATTTTCCTCTTGAATATTTATGATGTCATATTGTTTAAAGCCTAGTCTTCAGTTGAGACTGTTATTGGAATTAAACGTGAGGCACAATGCCTTTGTATGCCTTTTTTTGTTATGAAACTCTTAAACGATTCAGGTTATAATCATATTGTTTTTTGACATCTCATCAAAGATGAAGAAGAATATGGGAGTCTGGGCGTTTATGGGGCTGATGACCGTCATAGGCTGGTTTAAATGATCACTTTACACACGTGTAACATTCACCAATCTACCCATTATTGACAACCACACTTCTAAAAATTCTTGGAAGTTCTATATGTATGAACCAATTTTGAAACATTGTTCTTGAAGCACTAGAACTTTACTAAAGACGAAGAAGCTTTTTATTGAGCAGAAACTCTTTTATTAGTATGTTAGGTCTGAATCCTGGATTATAATCTCACACATGAGAAACGCCAGAAAATACCTTTTTCATTTTTTATTATTTAAGCTTATAATTTGACTGGATAATTTATTTACAACATTTGTTGTGTGTGTGTCCAAATACTTGTTCACAAAATCTAGATTATCTCCAATTACAGGAGTTATTTTCATTTTTTTTTTGACATCTCATCTTTGATGACATAATCATCCATAATCTGGTCAAAATATAACCAACATAAAAATTGAAAATCATATTTTCAAGCTTCTCCCAATATGTAAAATAATCCGGTTAGAATCTTGTATACACATTTGAATGAAAAGGTCTCAGCTAAATAAAAGCTTTCTTTCAAATTACAACATTTTGAGTGTGTCCAAATACCTGTTATATATCATATACCAGATTTTGTATGTGTTAATACAAAATCTGGATTGTCTCCAATTATAGGAGTTATTTTTAGTATTATTTTTTGACATCTCATCAAAGAATTGGTGAATGTTACACGTGTGTAAAGTGATCACTTAAACCAGCCTTTGACGGTCGTCAGCCCCGTAAATGCCCAGACTTCCATATTCTCCTTTATCTTTGATGAGATGTCAAAAAACTTTCTCAAATTAACCAAAAATACGTGAGATAGCAAATTTAAACTCTTTTACGCTTTGAAGTTTGTGAAAGCTTCTATTTAGGTATGGAGTAAAAAAAAATACAAGTAGATCTACATCAAAGCTTCACTTAAGTTTAAAAAAAACAAAAAGTCCTTTTAAGAGTACTGAATCTCCAATAGATTCACATCAGCAAATAGCACTTAAGCACTGATATGTTTCTTACTACTAAATCTTCGTCCAGTACCTACCAATGTCTAGCAGGGCTACCAACACCCTGACACTTTAAAAATAATCACTTTAAATAAATATTGATAGTAATTAGTTTAAAAAGCCATATCGATTTATTTTAACCATTTTCCACACCCAATGGTGCATAGGGCACGGCATCGTTTTGACGCAATGTTATCTTGATCGTTAATGATATGAAGGCAAGGTGATCACTCCTGCGCTTCAGGGACCAGTCTAGAGTTTAAAATCACCGATATTTATTTTCACCCCCCCTGGGAATCGAACTTGGGACGACCAGCGTGGTAGCTAAACACGCTGATTATTACACCACGAAGGCGGACATATCGATTTATGCTGAAAATAATTATTTGAGGGTTAAATCCACAATTTGCCTATAAATGTGAATACTTGCAAGAAAATACAAACGAGACTATTTTTTTTTAAAATAATTATTTTGATTGTTTTTTAAATTTTATATTTTTTTAAGATCTCTTTTGATTAAACTAAAGTTAATATAACTTGTTACAAAAACTGCAAATATTTTCATGAACTGGTGATAAAACAAAACTGGTTTGTATTTTTAAATCATTTTGTTATGCCACAGAGATAATGCCAAATCAATAACTACATAACTGGGTTGGAAACTTTGTCATTGTGGACTTTTGAAGGAAAATAAAATAATTAATTTCTGTACAAAGAATACTTTTAATCTCAAAAATAATATCAATTATTATCAATAAACCTTTCCCATTTTTTAAGGAGTATCATTATCTTCTAACCATAAAAATGCTTTCATGAACAAAAACTGTTCTTATTAATTTTTCACATCGTTGTCGTCATTTAATTTATTTCCATTTAAGAAATTTTGCCACAAACAAAATATATGGTAATTTGATAGTGCTCAGTTGAAACTGTGAGCTGGTTAAGGTAACACATCTCAACCAAGCTCCATTTTTTTCCCTTATGGACCAAAGATCTGTGGAGATTGGCGCTTTCATAGTAAAAAAACGATCCCGTTTTCCTTTGGCCAGCTATTAAATATTTTTTTAAAAATAATTTTTGCTATTTTTAGAGCTTTGTTACAACCCTGTGACGGTTCAAACCCCTGGAAGCCTTATTCTCTCCACTCTCCACCCCACCACGTGCAGGCTGCTATACATACAAAACACACCCTGCATGCTTCTTCACCACACTAGAATACTCCATTCTCTGGTTCAGCAGGAGACAAAACCAACTTTCCGATTTCAGTTTCAGCAATGCACTTTTCAGTCCGTTTTAGAACAATTCTCATTCATTTTCAGTATGTTTCAGCACTTTCTGTTTCATTTCATTACTTTTGATTTTCAGTTTTGTTTTTAGTTATTTTTCATAAGATTAAATTTTGATGAAACTTAGTTTTTCCGAGTTTTGTAATTTATTTATCTAGGGAGTATTTTTATCGACCCGTAGGTGGAAGTATAGCGGCCTATTCCTTCCAAAGGGAACAGATTGAACTTCAAATTTATTATAAATTCTATCCCATGTACCAAAAGAAAATTGGCTAACTGACATTTAGCTAAACAAATAATTCAGAAAATTATTCGAATAATTGAAATGGTTGGAAAATGCAAACGTAAGATAAGTGCGTATATCAACAACAGTTATTTATATGTAAATCACTCTAAATCATAGGTATGGACATGTGGAGCGAATGGATAGCGAGAGAATGACTAAGAAAATATATGTGGCGAATGTGAGAGGGAAAACAGAACGTGGACGACCGAAAAAGACTTGGCACGATCAGATCAATCAGAACCTAAAATCTGGCGGTGTTAAAAGTCTGCGTAATCGGAGGGCATGTATGACTAGATGTATGGATGTGAAGGAGGCGAGGAGTGTATGTCAGGACAGAAGAGTATGGCGTTCCATCCTCTCTGCCTACCCCTGCGGGGAAACGGCGTGATGGTAGTAGTAGTAGTAGTAGTAGTAAATCATAGGTTAATTCTGTGGGTATAATATAATTTACTCACTTATTATTATTACTAACTTATTAACATTTCATCATTCTCTGAGTCCTGTCATCATTTAAAGACGCTTATTTAATACTTAAATAAGATATTATTTCGAGAAACAAAAATACTTTGTATTTTGATCCACTCACATTTGGTGGACCAAATGTGAGTGGATCAAACCACAAAGTATTTTTATTTCTCGAAATAATATATCAATATGATCCACAAAGTTAATGCTTTCAATATTCATAACTTAAATAAGAGCTGTAGCTGGGTAAAAAGTAACATAATTGTGTATGTACAATATGATTTAAAGCTGTAATAATTTAATCCCATAAAATTAAGGGGAAAAACGACATTTAAAAATAACTTAATATGACAAAAAAACAAAAAAAAACGTGCAAAACTCATACACATATCATGACTCTTAAAAAAATTGAGTAGTGTGATTGTCAATAATGGGTAAGATAGTAAATGTTAAGCCTGTGTAAAGTAATAACTTACCAGCCTATGACAGGTCATAATCCCTAGAAATAACCAGAATTCCATATTTTTCTTCATCCATCTATGTTAGGATGTCAAAAATTTGTAAACATATATCCTACGGTGAGAAAACCCAGATTCATGTTTTTCAAGTATTTGGACACACTCAAAATGTTGTATTTATTTTTAGCCCTGCCGACGATCGGATACAGCACCTAAAGACGCTAGTAAAATGTTTTACCGCTACGCTATAGGCAACAAAACGAGATATATAAATTAGCATACCAAATAAACTTATCAGAATAATACCCACTTCCTGTAAGGCCTAAAACGAGCTAATCACTGTGAAATATGTTCCGTAGGGGTTGTATTCTCTATAGCGGTGACAGTCAGGGTGGTTTATATGACGTTTTGTTTGTACTAAGATATTACATAAACTAGGGAACGTGTACCCGTTAAGGAATTAGACAAAGCGAACTTAATCCTAAATGAATTTCTACCCTGGGTCTTTCACGACCAGTCTCCAGAAATTCTGCTTTCAGTAGTTTTAGAGCTTCATATGTACATGGGATAACGCAGAATTTGCCCTTTTTTCTTTTATTTTTTTTATTATTTTAATAAGTCATATTTAAACCATTTTCATGAATATTTGAACGTCGACCATTATAAACTTTACAATGATTAAAGAAAACACTTGTTTAATACCACTTAAGTTTTATTAAAGACTACATGTTTCGGAAGTTAAACTTCCATAATTCAGGTCTGTATAATAACTAAAATATAAAAAATAAAATTGTTCGAAAAATTAAAAAGAGGGGAAAGTTAGGGGAAGGGAGTAAGTCAAGGGGCGGAGTTTGAAAACAAAGGAAAAATGGAAAGCAAAGGTGAAGAATTTTGAAACAATATACTATTTTAATAAATTATTATTACAATTTAGGTTTTTTTGGATTTCTAAATTTTCCAAATAATTCATAATTTGGCCTTTATGTGGAACAAGGTGTAATAATTTTAATTTATGAGAGTGGAATGAGTGATTTGTATCTATTATGTATAAAGGTACAAATCACTCATTCAAGTTTATGCCAAAACAATAAATAAAATATGATAAACTTTAATAGGATTTGAAAATTTTCAAATATAAATTCATAAATATTTATAGTGTATTTTTGATCGGTCCCTTTTTAGCAAAACTTGTATTTTAGAAGTAGATAATAATCAGTTTTATTTTTTTTATCAAATGTATCATTTAATAAAGCAAATCAAATATTTGCTGAACTCTCATACATACCAGTTATACCAAAGAATTACTAGATCAATTTTCAAATATCCAAGGTAAATTTAATTTAATTTTGTTAAATATTTGAATGATTAACTTTGTAATAATAAATATGTTCAAAGTAACTTTATAATTATTAATCAACATTGAGAAAGAAACTATTTGCTTCCACTATTGTTTCAATAAACGTTTAAAATGTAAAATTAATTTCGTGATCCATGAAGATTTTTTAAAATTATAATTTCTCATCTGTAGATTTTTGCGTGATTATTTAAAATAAACCTAAGTTTCTACTGTGTGTAGTACCCTATCAATTTTATTATAAATAAGTGTAAAAAAAACTCTTAAAATCTTTAAAATTTTAAGAAAAAGTGTTTTGTTCAGTTGAATTTGTATTTTTTTGACACAATTTTAATTTTGTGTAAGCTATTATTATTTAGAGTGGTTCCAACTCTAATGTATGGAAGTGAAACATGGAGTTGGCAAAAGAAGGATGAAAGTAGACTGAATTCTGTCGAAATGCGATCTCTCAGAAGAATGTGCGACAAAACGATGTAACGATGATAGATGTGCGAATAGTGGAATAAGGAAGGAATGCAAAGCTGAGATAAGCATTATCGATAAAATTAAGAAAGGTGTGTTGAGATGGTTTGGACATGTAGAACGAATGAGAGAGGAAAGAACGGTTAAACAAATTTATAAGGCGAATGTTATTGGGAAAAGAAGCAGAGGAAGACCGAGAAAAACATGGCAAGATCAGGTATGCCAAATACTTGAAAGTGGTCAGGTTAGGAGTCGTAACAATCGGCGGGTATGTATGAGGAGATGCATGAACGTGGAAGAGGCGAAGAATGTTTGCAAGGACAGAGTGGTATGGAGCTCTATTCTCTCTGCCTACTCCTGCGGGGAAGCGGCGTGATGGTTAGTTAGTACTCAATATTTTGAGTACATACAAAATTTTGTATGTTCAATCACTGGGAGAATGATGATGTTTATAAAATGATAAAAGCGAACACTTAATCCAGCTGATAACAGATATAAGCCCCGTACATGAGTACATGAATATGAAATGGCAACTTACGAGTAAACATAATATTTTTTTTCGAAATTGTCCTGTTTCCACAGTGTAGTATATGTTTATACATATCGCTCACTCCTTTCAACAACGCCATATTTCAAAAAACTTGATTTTTCAGGAGATCGTTTTTATAGTTTAAGAATATAATAAAATGTGTTAAAAATAAATATCAAGCCACTCATTGAACTTTTTACTGTGCAACAGATCTTTTTAGGTAAAACCTGAATATTTTTTCTCTATTTGAAAAATATTAAGATATTTAAAAAAAATTACAAGACCTTTTCTTCAAAATGCAAAAACCAAACTTTCTGCCCTATAGCGGGTAAATATAAATATATTTTTAAACTTCTTACCTAGAAAAAAAATCCTTTAACCACCCTTATTAATTCCTCTCCTTTCCTTCTCCTTCCTGATAAATCTATTATTTTATATAATACCCTTTTTTTTGTTTTTGTTTTTTTGTTTTTCGTTTAATCTCTGAATGTTTTTTAATAGTATTATAACATAATTGTGGAATTGTTTAATTGGCTTTTTTTTAACGTAACTATTTTTTGCCAATGTAATGTAATGTTTATTATTGTTAATGTAACTATTGTTTTATATACATTTTTTTATATGTAAGCTGTACAATTCCCGAATAAATAAAATAAAATAAAATAAATAAATATTATGTTAAAAATATGCCACTTTTTCTGGAATACAGTACATTTTCTGGGCATTTCGAAAACATGCACAAGTGAAAATTGACGATTTTTGATGTATGACGTTGTTGAAAGGAGTGAGCGATATGTATTTACACCCATTTGGTATTATGGATTTGTCCGTTTTCGATTAAAGTTTCTCTGAGTATTTAGTGAACCCTACAACCCTAAGTTAAGTTTTCCTCCACAACCCCTGACTAAGAAGATCTTATGATTGAATTATCATCGGCTTATAGCTTTGCTTAGTGTCCCAATTGATGAAATATATCGTGTTGCAGTAGCCTGCTGTAAATGAACTCATTCGGCAAAATTTAGGGAAAAAATAAACACCCAAGGTGATTTAACAATAATAATTTTTCTGAATTTGTTAATCACCTTATAGGTAGGCAGAGAGGATGGAACCCCACACTCTTCTGTCCTGACATACACTCCTCGCCTCCTTCACATCCATACATCTAGTCATACATGCCCTCCGATTACGCAGGCTTTTGACACCGCCAGATTTTAGGTTCTGATTGATCTGATGCCAAGTCTTTTTCGGTCGTCTTCGTTCTGTTTTCCCTCTCACATTCGCCACATAAATTTTCTTAGTCATTCTTTTGTTATCCATTCGCTCCACATGTCCATACCACCGTAAAGAACTCTTCCTAATCTTTTCAATTATTCCTCGTTCAGCCTTACATTCCTTTCTCATATCTTCGTATTTAATTCTGTAATACAATGATTTTCCACACATTCGTCTGAGGGAGCGCATTTCAACAGCGTTCATTCTGCTTTCATCCTTCTTTTGCCAGTTCCATGTTTCGCTTCCATACATAAGTGTCGGTACCAGCACGCCGTTGTGAATACCTTATATCTGAAGACTATAATTTTAATAAATCAACGGGTGTAGAAATTTAATAAATATATAAAAAAACGGATTTTTATTAAGATAATCTAGAAAAATTAGAAACAAGTAAGGCAATTATTAAAGACTTACCGATAGTTAATAACTTATTTAATTTAACAAAAAGTCCACTTTAAAAAATAATCCCATTGTGATTCATTTCTCTTCTCTCTCTTTCTTTCCAATTTTGGTTTTGTATAATTGTCAAACCATAACAATTTCGCTTTTACCACATTTAATCTGATGATGGAATGCTTATTCCAAAACTAATAAGTATTTTTTTAAAGTGGTATTATACAAAGTGAACTATGAATGATAAGGAGAGTGCTATATTGCCATACCACAAAGTTAACAATGCTTTTAATACACAAAATAGATTACTATTTCGAGAAATAAAAATACTTTGTGTTTTGATCCACTCTCATTTTCATTAACCAACTAGTTTCGGCAACAACCTGTTGCCCTCTTCAGGGTTTAATTTATGACTAATTTATTTATAAACCCAGAAGAGGGCAACAGGTTGTTGCCGAAACTAGTTGGTTAGTAAAAATATGAGTGGATCAAAACACAAAGTATTTTTATTTCTCGAAAAAATATATCCATATGATCCACGAAGTTAATGCTTTCAATATTCAAAACAAAATAGATTACTACTGTATCTAGGCTACATTTTTACAGAATCTCCCAATCTAGACATTTCACCGAATGTGACATTCCAACCTGTAACAACGACTTGAACACTATACTAGTATACTCACACATGCGTATACATAAGTAGGTACATCATTTAGTTATTGTTTTGACAGAGGGCTGTGTAGATACTTGAACACACACAGTCACCGGTTCGATGCTCACAACTGTAATAATAATAATTGTTGAAGCACGCTTCATTAAGCTCATTATTCCATCAAACGGTATAATTGATTTGATGGATTCAGAGACGCTAAGACAATATTGTATTTCGATCCGAGGGAAGCTGTATTATGTACCATTCTCTAGGTGTCTTCTCGTATTCCAACAAAAAATAATTTAATTTGAATGTATTTGTATAGTATGTTATTAGATTAAAACCAATATTTTTAGCTTTTCCACTTTTTTTATATTGGAAAATCATTTATTGTCTTGTCGATAAGAAATGACTGCCGGGAAATTTACATTTCAGAGAACTTCGGACTTCCCCCGGACAACCGCAGCGTAGTAGAGGGAGCCGTCAACCAGCAGTTCCTGATACTTCGTTACATAATTTAAATTCATTCACAAAAAATGCAAATCTAATAAAAATCGTGCTCTCAATACAAAAAACCTTTATAAAAATATTTTTTATATCATACAATACTTAAATTCACTCAAATTAAATTAATTTCTCAATAAAATTATATCAAATCATGGTTATCAACTCCTGCCTTGTTTTATATATAACATAACAATTTGTATAGCCTCCCACCAGTCTGATGATGTCGGTAACGACGAAACCCGGTCGCTGGTCAAATAAAAAAAAATAAAGTGGAAAAGCTAAAAATATTGGTTTTAATCTAATAATATATTAAAAATGCAATTCCATCACGAGGTGTCAGTGGATAATATAAGTATATGTTTTATATTAAATGTTCAAGTCAAACTCTGATTTTATGAGTCGCTAAACTGTATTTTATTATATCTTTATAAAATTAATTAACTTTGTTTTCACCACTTTTTTTATCAATACAATCAACCTACCGGTTTCAACAATACATTGTCATCATCAGGGTTTATTTTAAATCAAAAACATTAAAAACATTAAAATACTTTCACCAAAAACACCACACACGTTTATAGGTTGAATTGTATTAATAAAAAATTGGTAAAAACAAAGTTAATTAATTTTATAAAGATATTATAAAATGTACCACAAAGTATCTGCGGTAAACATTCAAGAAATGTATTTTATTATTTAAAAAATACATAAAAATAAATTTTGTGACGATTGTTTCGGCTTGTTATGGCATTTTCAAACGAAAACATTCATAAAAAATCAGTGTTTATCCGCCTCCGTAGTGTAATGGTCAGCACGCTCGGCTACCGTTCTGGAGGTCCCGGGTTCGATTCCCAGGGGGGGGGGTCAAATATAAGTGATTTTTTCACTGTAATATTTATTCAATACTACCCTGGACTGGCTGATCACCTTTCCGTCATATGTAAACGATCAAGATAACACTGCGTTTATATGAAGCAGTGCCCTATGCACCATTGGGGTGCGGTAAGGGATTTATATATATTAAATTTGCAACATTTTGAGATCCATTCCAATCCATTCCAATCCATTATTAATTTACAAATGTAAATTAATAATGGATTTCTAGAAATTAAACGCCAAATGTATAAATAGTTTATGTATAGGTTTTTTTTTCTGAACGTATTAACAAAATATGAAATGAATTGTGTTACTTCATATTGAAAACAGTGTTTTTTGGCTCATAAAGCAGTCTATGCTGAGCCAAAATTCTTTAATGAACAATTTTAGTACAAATAAAGTGTAGTTTAAAAAACCATAAACAAATACTAATAAATAAATTAATACTAACTATTTTTATTTTTACCATCACGGTAAGCAGAGAGGGAGGAACGCAAAACTCTTATTTTTTGACATACACTCCTAGCTTCCTTCACATCCATACATATAGTCATACATGCCCGATTTCATAAACTCTTGACACCACCAGATTTAAGGTTCTGATTTGAATGTACCCTTTTTAAAAATCGAAGTCTTTTCGAAAAAAGTGGAAAAAATCAAAGTTCTAGTTTTATTTATAAAGTTTGTAAAATGTTATACAATTTTTTTTTTTATATTGTAAAATATGCCACAAATTATCTGAAAAAAAAAGAAATATTTGTACCTGCGTACTTTTAGATACATTTGATCCGAAGAGGATATGAATTGAGTCTAGTAAACCTCTTTTTGCATTATTTTTAAAACTATGTTTGAATTTTCTTAGTAACATCACAAAGCAATCATCTCGTTAGCATTAAATATTTCGTAAACTTGAGCTTTAATTATAACGTTCATTATTTAGAATTTTCAAAACAGTAGTATATTTACATTATCTAGAATCACCATGCATTCAAATGGTCGACTGATTGTATCTACGCTCCATTTTCTGTGATTCAAAACACAATAGGAACAAACGAGATGGCGTCGTAATAAAATTAACTACTATACGAATCATTGTTGTGTTCTCATATTGTATATTTATATATATATATATATATATATATATATATATATATATATATATATATATATATATATATATATATATATATAAATAAATATATATATATATATATATATATATATATATATATATATATATATATATATATATATATATATATATATATATATATATATATATATATATATATATATATATATATATATATATGTATATTTTTTGATTCCCACGATTCCCAGGGGGGGAGGTGAAAATAAATATTAGAGATTGAACACTGTAATATTTAATTAATATTACCCTGGACTGGTTCCTGAAGCGCAAGAGCAATCACCTTGCAATAAACATGTGCCTTGTGTGTGTGTGTGTGTGTGGAAATACATTGTTATAAAAATTATTACACTCTAATTTATCTATAAGACATTTCTAATTGCTTATAAAATATCTGATAGTAATAACACTGTAAAGTTCTTTGTTTCTTTGCTTAAAGATACAAAATATACAGAATTAATTAATGAAACTTTATTAAGAACACAACAGTTTTTTGTTTTAAATTTTTGTCTGTAATTTCTCATGTACAAAGGGCGTTTTTAATATTTATTTATACATATAAAAAGCATATTCTGTTATTTAAAAAATAAATTGCTATCCTTTCTTCTCCAAAAATTATCAAAATAAACGAAAAATTGGTCTCTGGCCGAAATGATCAATTTTTACTTTCGTAATTAAAGAATCCATGTAACTTATTTTAAATTTCCAATTTTAATGTATTTACAACATTTTTAATGTGTCCAAATACTTGTTCACAAAATCTGGATTATCTCCGATTACAGGAGTTATTTTCATATTATTTTTTGACATCTCGACAAAAATGAAGAAGAATATGGAAGTTTGGGCATTTACGGGGTTTAAATAATACGTTAAATGCCCAGACTTCCATATTCTTCTTCATCTTTGATGAGATGTCAAAAAATAACATTCAATGTTTATTTTTAGACTCAGTCTATGTAATGTATATTTATGTTTAGTAATATTTAAATTTAATAATATTTCATGTATATTTTTATACAGTCTTCAAATGCTACCAAAAAAATACATAAAACATTGAAAAAAAACGAGTCTGAAGAATTACAAACGAGTAAAAAAGAAAAAAAAATCCACTGGTTTGTAAATTTAAAAAATATTCTTTTTTCTCTAATATTACGTCTTGCTTATCTCCGTCAAGTGTCTGATTATACACACAGAAAATAATCTTCAAACCGAGCCAAATTTTTGTAACAACCTCCCCCCTGGGTCGTCCCACCCTCGCGAGTCTGCTCGCGCGGAAAATCTCGACCCACCCCTGCCGCGAGCTCTAGTGTTCATCCCCCCAACGACAACACACAAGTGTTCGATGGTAAACTTTCTCCGGGCATTGATGCAATCAGAGCTTGTGTACAGAAGAGGTTAGTTCTGGTCTTAATAGCCATTCCTGCACACCTACATAAACTTCATTATTAAATAAAAAAATAAATATAATTTATTGAATGTTCCGCAGATACTTTGTGGCACATTTCATAAACCTTATAAAATTTATCCACTTTTTTAACCAATTTTTTTTTTTTTAATTATTATAAATTCATTCATTTAAACCCTTTTCCGCACCCCAATAATGCATAGGGCACTTCATTATTAATACAGTGTTATCTTGATCGTTAAGGAAAAGTGACCAGCCTTCCGCTTCAGGTACCAGTCCAGGGTAATATTGAATAAATATTAGAGTAAAAAATCTCATATATTTATTTGACCCCCCCCTGAGAATCGAACCATTACACTACGAAGGCGGACTTATTATAAATAATCAGTTAAATTTAAGTAACAGTCCTATTTTTACAACATTTTGAGTGTGTTCATATACTTGTTAACAAAATCTGGATTATCTCCAATTACAGGAGTTATTTTCATATTATTTTTTTATGACATCTCATCAAACATGAAGACGAATATGGAAGTCTGGGCATTTACGGAGATGTCAAAAAATAATATGAAAAATACTCCTAAAATTGGAGATAATCCAGAAATCTCATCCTCAAAATGTTATTAACATCTTATTAAAAAGAAAAACAGTGTTTGTGTAAAGAAAAATTGGCATCCACCTCAGTGAAAAAAGTAACTGAAAAATAAAGGAAAAACGGCTTTTTAGTTTGTTTTTCAAGTACCTCGAGATAAAGTCGCGTGTTTAAGGACTCCACTCTTAAGGACTGTAAGTATTTCTACTAGGACACGATTGCAGAGTTCGGAGTTATTATTGTTGAAGGATTTGGAGGACTTAATACAAAGTTGTTTTTAAAGTAGGAATTTCAAAGATTATCAAAGTGTATGCATTGTGTTGAAAGAGAAACTAAGTATTCTTCATATTTTACCAGAAATTATCAGAAATTTCAAGGAAAGTATTGTAAAACTTATATTATCCTGGATTATGAAATAATATCTTAAATCAAGTAAATCGAGATGGAAGCGTATTGAATAAAAAAAAAAAAATTGAATAAAAATTCCGCGATATTTTTTAATTTTTCAGCACAAGTAAAAATATATCAATCTTTACTATAGGCGATATTTGCAAGCACAAAATTCATTCTACATGAGACCACCGGATGGGTCACATGTCTGTTCACGACCGATTTTTTTTAAGAATGTTCTTTGGATATTTTTCCACTGAAGAGATGGGTCGATAGCTGGGAATCGACATCACAGGAGGCTAATCTCTCTTTAAAACAGGGAACAAGGTCTACAACAAGATGAAGAACAAGAAAATGAAGTATATAAACAAAAAAAATTTAATTTATTTTAACTCCTTACCTTTGAATAACTCTTTTCTTTTCAAACCCACATAATTATTTCGAAGAAAACCCTATTTTTAAACTAACTAACTAACTAACCATCACGCCGCTTCCTCGCAGGGGTAGGCAGAGAGAATAGAGCGCCACACCACTCTGTCCTTGCAAACATTCTTCGCCTCTTCCACGTTCATGCATCTCCTCATACATACCCGCCGATTGTTACGACTCCTAACCTGACCACTTTCAAGTATTTGGCATACCTGATCGTGCCACGTTTTTCTCGGTCTTCCTCTGCTTCTTTTCCCGCTAACATTCGCCTCATAAATTTGTTCTACCGTTCTTTCCTCACTCATTCGTTCTACATGCCCAAACCATCTCAACACACCTTTCTTAATTTTATCGATAATGCTTATCTCAGCTTTGCATTCCTTCCTTATTTCACTATTCGCACATCTATCATTCATCGTTTTGTCACACATTGGGTATTTTAAGAGAAAATTAAATTACGTAAAATGTTACCCGGAGTTAGAGAAAATTATGTTGCGACAAAGCGAATACTGAACCCATCGAATTTTATGATATTGATTGAGTCAAAGACATTTCATTCAGAAAATAAATATGTGCAAGAATTTTTTTATAATAAATGCACCACTTTGTTGAGTCGTGATGTATGTAGTTACCGAGATCTTTAGTCTAATGAAAGCGGCAACAACAAAACCCGGTCACTGGTGAAATAAAATGTGGAAAAAACTATAAAGCTGTTACACAACTTAGTTTGGAGTAAGGTCCTTGCAATATATTGCCTATACTTAAATTAACCAGCTGCCTGATATGTATAAAATAGATCTAAGATGAATGAACTGAAAAAATACTTATATTATTTATTGATTCGGCATTAACTTTGTGGAATGACATATTTATTTTTATTTTATTTTATTTTTTAAACCCTTATCCGCACTTCAATAGTGCATAGGGCACTGCGTCATATAAACACAGTGTTATCTTGATTCTTTACACATGAAGGAAAGGTGATCAGCCCTTCGCTTCAGGTACCAGTACAGGGTAATGTTGAATAAATATTAGAGTGAAAAAATCACTTATATTTATTTGACCCCCCTTGGGAATCGAACCCGGGACCTCCAGAACGGTAGCCGAGCGTGCTGACCATTACACTACGGAGGCGGACAAAATGTTTATTTTATTAAAATTAAATTGAATAAAACACTTTATCGAGTTTTCTTTTTATTTACGACTAGTTTCGAAAATGACAGTTGTTTTCATCTTCTGGTACAAATTAAAACTTACCAGAATTTCAACTTGTCGTAAATAAAAATAAAACTTGATAAAGTGGTATATTCAAGTGTTTCATTTTAATAAAATAAAAATACTTTATGGAAAGATACCTATATGTGTTAGGGATTAGTTAAATTTTCAACTTTTTTTTACTTTAAACATGCTTCTTTTTATTTTACAATTTACGTTTCACAATTTACCCTGTGTTATCTTTATGTGTTATTTTCTTATTTGTTTTTTACTGTTGTTAACCTTAATTCCATATCCTGAAATAAGTGTTTGTGACTTATGTATGTAATATGTTAAAATAAAAAAATAAAATAATATAAGTTCCTTTATTTCATTCTTTGTATGTGAAAAAGGTGTTAGCAAAGAAATGTGATGCTGTTTGAATATCCCCGTGGTAATGATATATGAATTTTTCTCTGTTGCAGAAATAATAATTCATTGCCGCCCACCGAATAATTAATGATTCGGAACGTTTCCGTAGCTTTTTTGATTAATTGTGTATATTTTTTTCAATTTAGATAAATCTGTTATCTCGCAGGAGAAGATAAAAGCAGAAAGAGGCTTCATTAGTAATCCTTTTCGCAGATCTCAGCTATGCGATCTAAATAGGCACATCCTCTATTTCAGAACCCAGTAAATGCATTTAATGGTTCAAAGGAAGATTTTATTTATTGTTTCGGCATCAACTTTGTAGTAAGACATGTTACAATGATTAAGGCATTATTATTATAACCCTTATCCGCACCTAATGGTGCATAGGGCACTGCATCAAATTGACGCAGTGTTATCTTGATCATTACTTACATGAAGGCACGGTGATCACGGTGATCAACCAGTCCAGGGTAATATTTAATAAATATTACAGTGTTAAATCGCTAATATTTATTTTCACCCCCCCCCCCTGGGGATCGAACCCGGGACCTCCAGCACGGTAGCTAAACACGCTGACCATTACAGCGCGGAGGCGGACAAAAATGATAAAGGAAACACTTGTAAAACACTTATCAAAGGGATATTTGTGTCATCTCAACAATGTGGAAGAGAAGTCTGGGCATTTACAAGGCTTACGATCGTCATAGGATTGGTTAAGGAAATACTCGCAAGCGCAGAATCCATCCAAGAGAGATAACTCATATTATCAAGCCTTGGATATTTTATGGGATATTTATTGATTTTTTGAATACAAATAAAAAAAATGTATATTTCTTTAACTCCTTACTTTTCAATAACAATACGTTTAGAATTTCCAAAAATTTGAGTAGTCTGGTTCTGAATCATAAATTGAGTTGGTGAATGTTACACATCGCTCACTCCTTTCAAGAACGTCATAAATCAAAAAACTTGATTTCTCAGGAGAACGTTTTTAAAGATTAAAAATATAGTTCAATGTATTAAAAATAAATATCAAGCCACTTATTGAACTTTTTACTGTGCAACAGATCTCTTTAGGTAAAACCTGAAGGTTTTTTTTCCATTTGAAATATGTGTAATTTATTTAAAAAAATAATTAAACGATACCTTTTCTTCAAAATGCAAAAACAACACTTTCTACCCTGTAGCGGGTAAATATTAAGTTGAAAATATGCCGCTTTTGCTGGAATATAGTACATATTCTGGGCATTCCGAAAACATGCAAAACTGAAAATTGACGATTTTTGATTTATGACGTTCTTGAAAGGAGTGAGCGACATGTGTAGAATGATCACTTAAACCAGCCCATGACGGTCGTAAGCCCCATAAATGCACAGACTTCCAAATTTTTCTTCGCCTATATTGAGATGACCATAAATAATGTAATTTTTTTCATATAATTTATATTTGAAGCACTAACTTTGTGATTATCCATTTTGTAATTAAAATGTAGCTTTGTTTTAAAATTGCTATAAATATTTTATTAAAACTTAATTATAATGTCTACCGGTTAGCTTCGAAACCGGTAGATATTATAATTAAGTTATAATAAAACATTCATAGTGATTTGAAATAAAGTTACATTTTAATTATAACTAAACTAACTAACCAACACGCCGCTTCCCCGCAGGGGTAGGCAGAGAGAATAGAGCGCCACACCACTCTGTCCTTGCAAACATTCTTCGCCTCTTCCACGTTCATGCATCTCCTCATACATACCCGCCGATTGTTACGACTCCTAACCTGACCACTTTCAAGTATTTGGCATACCTGATCATGCCATTTCTCGGTCTTCCTCTGCTTCTTTTTCCACTAACATTCGCCTCATAAATTTGTTTTACCGTTCTTTCCTCACTCATTCGTTCTACATGTCCAAACCATCTCAACACACCTTTCTTAATTTTATCGATAATGCTTATCTCAGCTTTGCATTCCTTCCTTATTTCACTATTCGTACATCAATCATACATCGTTTTGTCGCACATTCTTTGTCTCATTTTAATTATATTTTTTTTCAAGTTCATTTTTAATGTTTGTTTTTTTATTTTGTTTTTGTTGTAAATGTAGCTTACCCTCTTCTGAAGTGAGAGTGATCTTGGGTATAATCTACCCGGGACTGACTGATATAATTAATCAAGCAGACAATGGCTTTCGGAACAGTATACCGTACAGTGTAGACGTATACCTACACAATACACGGAACATTCGTTCAATCACTTTCGGTCCAGATAAGTGGGCTGTCCACACTTTTACAAATACTGACCAATTTACGTAATTTGACGTGAATTAAAAAAATATATATTTAAAAATTGGTTCACAAAATTACTAATCAACAACATTTTTATATAACGTATATCATCTGAAGATCTATAGTTCTTGAAACTAGTTGCGTTTACATAAAAAAAAACTCAAAAGTGGTCTTATATAATTTTTTTAATTTTTTTTTATTTTATTTATTTCTTAAGTTAGCTTATATTAAAACTAATATAAAATATTACATACATTTACATCATCTTTATATATTTACATTTCCTTACAGTAACTTAGACATTTATTTTTAAATTCTTTCAGACACTTTTCATTCTTCATACATTCAGGCATCTCATCATACATTTTTAAACCCTTATACATCAAGCAATTTTGCGACTCAGCTCTTTTCAATAATGGTAGTCTTATTTTATCCTTTTGTCTAGTAGCATATTCATGACAATTTTTGTTTAAGACAACTTTATCCTTAAAATATTTTGGTAATTTATCGTGAAAAAATTTATGTATAAATATCAACATATTAAATTTAAGTCTTCTTCTTACAGATAACCATTTTAGTTCCTCTCTTATTTTTTTTTACATTGCTATATTTATTTTTCTTAAGAACTATTCTCATCGCTTTATTTTGTATAATTTCTAGTTTATTTAAATTTCCTTCGTTTGCTAAAAATAATATTGTTGAGCAGTAATCTATATGTGTAATATATAAATGTTTTGTTTTACAACATTTTTAGTGTGTCCCAATACTTGTTCACAAAATCTGGATTATCTCCAATTACAGGAGTTATTTTCATATTATTTTTTGAAAAAAATAATACGAAAATAACTCCTGTAATTGGAGATAATCCAGATTTTGTGAACAGGTATTTGGAGAAACTCAAAATGTTGTAAATTAATTATCTGGTCAAATTATAAGCTAAGATAATAAAAATGAAAGTGATATTTTCTGGCGCTTCTCACGTGTGTGATTATAAAATTGGACCAGGATTCGGACCTCACATACTAATATAGAATTTCTGCTCAATAAAAAGCTTCTTTATATTTCACCAATAGAACTGTCTCTAAGGAAGTTCTAGTGATTCAAGAACAAGGTTTCTAAATTGGTTCATATATATATATAGAACTTCCAAGAATTTGAGTAGTGTGGTTGTCAATAAGGGGTAGAATTGGTGAATGTAACACGTGTGTAAAGTGATCACTTAAACCAGCCTATGACGGTCGTCAGCCCCGTAAATGCACAGACTTCCATAATCTTCTTCATCTTTGATGAGATTTAAAAAAAAAACTAATTAATTGTCACTCTGCTTCCTCGCAGGGGTAGGCAGAGAAAATAGAGCAACAAACCACTCTGTCTTTGCAAATATTCTTCGCCCTTAACACTCACGCATCTCCTCATATATACCTGCCGATTATTACGACTTTCAAGTATTTGGCATAAATGATCATGCCAAATTTTCTTCGGTCTTACTCTGCTTCTTTTCCCAACAACATTCGAATCATAAATTTGTTTAAACGAACTTTCTTTTGAAAATGCCATAACTAGGCGTAACAACTGTCACAATATTAATTTTTATGTGTTTTTTAACAATAAAGTACAACTCAGTAGACTCAAAATTTCTGTGTCTGATTTAACAATTAAAACATTAATTACAATAGTCATCACTATCATACAATATATTTTCAAAGCAATACGTCACATAAACGACAGTTACATAATAACACAAAACCAATACCTTTTAATTACTTGAAATATTATATATATATATATATATATATATATATATATATATATATATATATACATATATATATATATATATATATATATATATATATATATATATATATATATATATATATATATATATATATATATATATATATATATATATATATATATATATATATATATATATATATATATATATATATATATATATATATATATATATATATATATATATATATATATATATATATATATATATATATATATATATATATATATATATATATATATATATATATATATATATATATATATATATATATATATATATATATATATATATATATATATATATATATATATATATATATATATATTTATATATACATTTATATATATATATATATATATAAATATATTTATATTTATATATATATATATATATATATATATATATATATATATATATATATATATATATATATATATGTATATATATTATATATACATATATATATATTATATATATATTATATTTATATATATATATATATATATATATAAATAAATATATATATATATATATATTAATGGTTAAAAGCAATAAAAATTTATGTAAAAAGAACTCCACCAACAAGACTCACAAGGTAGCTTGGTGGGTCTCTGCATTTTTTTAAATATGTTATAAAATTGGTTTGAAATAAATGTATACTATTATATTTATGAAAAAAAAAATTAACAAAAAAAAACAAAGCATACTAAGAATCGGTATTAAAAACAAAAGATCTAAGTATAACCTTCGACACCAAACTCAGCTTTCTATCGCACACAAACAAAATATACAGATTCCATTCGTGTATTGGTACATACATATGTGTTTTATAACAAAAGCCACAGTTATTATTTGGTTAGCGACTCGAATATTGATTTCCCTTTCGCCTTACTTACCCCACCCAGCTGTATATGTTGATATAGAATATAGAAAATAATTAACATTTACTGTTGGATTTATATTCCAACTTATTAATAATATTGCCGAACATTATTTGAATGGAGGTTTAGTTTGTATTAAGGCACCTCTCCACTTCGCAGTTAGGGTTCGCGCCCATTGTCAGACGTAAAACATAGCTAAACTTAAAGGCACGACAAAACAACATTATTGTACTGGAGGGATATACATTAATATAGCATAAAGCCAAAACCTTTGCAGACAGGGCTGACAACTATATATATATATATATATATATATTTTTTTTTTATTTAAAATTTACTTGGTAAATACCAAGATTTCTTAAAATTTGTGTCGGGCTGTGGTTCCGTGATTAGTGTCGTGAACTTTTAAGTCAGAATTTCTTGGTTCGAACCCACGCTACCACAATTTGATACCTATTTCTAATATTGAACCGCTTAGGCTCACCGAAATAGTATGAAATTGAAATATTTGCGTAAATATTAAAAATACAAGTGATTTTTTAATTTCTTTTGTTAAAAATTTTAAAAATCTATTACGACACGTGTTTCGATGCATTCCGCATCATTATAATACACAATCATGATGAATGCACGTGTCATAATAGATTTTTAAAAAATGCTTTTAACTAACCATCAACTAACCTTCGCACCACTTCTCCGCAGTGTTAGGCAGAGAGAATAGAACGCCCCACCACTCTGTCTTTGCAAACATTCCTCGCCTCTTCCACGTTCATGCATCTCCTCATACACACCCGCCGATCGTTTCGACTCCTAACCTGACCACTTTCAAGTATTTGGCATACCTGATCGTGCCAAGTGTTTTTTGGTCTTCCTCTGCTTTAGCTAAGTACGATTTAAATATTAATGGCTTAGTATGTCATTAATTGTCATTAAGCAGTCACTGACAAATTAATTAACAAAATATATACATAAAATAAATAAAACACCAAGTTTGTTTTTATCTACAACTATTTTTGGTACTATGTATCAACTAGTTTCGATAAACACCTTATTTTCTTCAGAGATGGATATGTACTAATCTTAAAACAGAGGAATATTTATATTTAGGTGAGTATGAAGATATGGTGCTTGTTCATCACAGTTATTTGAAAATGCCATAACAAGGATAAACAATTGTTACACATTTTATTTTTATGTTTTTTAAATAATATAATACAATTTACTGGACTCTAAAAGTGAATGACTGATTTAAATATTGAATTTTAAAGTTAAAATGGAGTTCTACAAATTTACCACCAAATATATAAGCAACACCTTGTTTTCAATATCGTAGAAATACAGGAAAAAGTGACCAAGTGCATTGTTTTACAAAAACGTGAGCATTGACTATTTGATATCTTACTAGCTTTATATTGCCCTGAGAAAATTCCAAAGGATTTTAAACTTGGAAGTATAATCTATTGTCTAGGTAAAAATGACTGACTGCATTGATAATAATAATAATAAAATTGGATAACTTATATAGCGCCATTTTCGTAAAAAAAATACCTCAAGGGCGCTTCACTGTGAATGAATTTTTTTATTTTCTAGCCAAGCAAAAGTGACTTAAATGGCCCTCCTGAACATTTTACGTTTTGGTAGTTGGTCACTTTCTCTTGTACGACTACGATATGTATTTATCCTGCACCTTTATTTGTTTCTATAAGTTTGTTGTCTTCTCATCTAATTGATGAAAAACATTCAAACAATTTGTATAGCACTGTATTTCATTTCTTGTATTATGTTTGTCATTATTTGTGTACCATAAATAAATAAATAAAATTAATAGAGTTCCTATATTTTGTATCTTAAAAGCATTGTTGACTTAGTAGTGAGGTGATATAATACTCTCATTATGAAATGTTCATTTCTGTTTCACTTTTTGTACAAACTCAAATGCAACCACGTAGAATTAATAATAATAAATTGTAAATTAGTTTTTTTTTTGTCAACCCTGTTTCGGGGGTGTTACCAGCTACCCGGGGTGGTTACGGCACACAAGATCGGCAATTTATCAATCAGTTGGAGTAAACTTGTAAAGCCTTAATTGTCTTCTCCTCTCCGTGTCCTTCTGCTCTCCTGCTAGCTCTACAGCCGACCACTCTCCTCCCCCCTCCCACAATACCTTCCCGAATCTGAATTATCATTACAACTTATCTTCGTTTATAAGGGCGACTCTCAATTTTAAATTCCGGCAACATAAATTGATTAAGACAATAAAAATACTCTTTTGACGATCAGAGAAAGCACTTTGGTATTTTATATATTGTCTAACAAAGAGATTTTAGAAGACTGCTGAATCATAATGGAGTATTTTTTTCTACGATTATTTATTGAAAAATTCAATCTTGGGACGAAAACTTTTGTGTTTAACTTTTTCTCTTAATGCACAAAAAGTATTCTTTATTAACCTTACGAATCTCGAATCCACTATGGCAATATGATAACAATGATATTAATTTTTCCCTAAGAAAATGATTTTGTGTACTTTTTATACCAAAGTCTGCATTCATCATATCATTTTTGAGGCCCAGTAATCAATAGCCCGCACCTCAATTTTCTTCTCAACATTAAACATGATTAATTTTTTCTTAAACACCATTTTTGTATTGGTTTTTTTTTTCGAAATAAATATATGGTTTTGAAAAGAAAAGAGTTATTGAAACTATTTAAACTATTACTATTTTTTTAAAACCCTCATCCGCACCCCAATGGTGCATAGGGCACTGTGTCTTATAAACGCAGTGTTATCATGATCGTTTTACACATGAAGGAAAGGTGATCAGCCCCCCGCTTCAGGTACCAGTCCATGGGAATATTGAATAAATATTACAGTGAAAAAATCATTTATATTTATTTTTACCCCCCTTGGGAATCGAACCCGGGACCTCCAGAACGGTAGCTGAGCGTGCTGACGTGCGTGCATTTTTTAGATTAAAAAAAAAACAATTATCATTCCAAAAAATTGGGCTTGGAGACACGTCTGACCTCTTGCGTGGCCAATTATTTAACGATTAGGATGATTGTGAGTTCCACCTTATTATAAAAATAAATGAATTTTCATTTTCAGACCTGGTCAGACATATTAATAAAAAATAGAATGATAAAGAACGATTTTAAAGAAAGACTTTTCAAACATCTAAAATACATTGTTTTGGTGCACATTCTCTTTTTGATACAGATCAAACCATCTTAAAACACCTTTATTAATTTTATCTAAAAAAAATATTGTGAATCGAAACAGCACATATACACTCAGAAAATGGGTAATGTTTGTAAAAGTCGGGAGATAAAATGTTGTCGAATGTGTGTTTTATTGTTTATTTTATATGTATTTTTGCACTTCAGTATTCAAAGTGTCTCAAACTCTCGTAAAATCAAGCCGACTTTTTGTTTCGTCGGAGTGTCTAGACTCTCGGATCATTATTTAGCAGATATCCAATAGATGTGTGGGGATATGTAGATATACACATGACTTTTGTTCCACCATACGCGTAGGTACGTAATCAAATAGAGCTTACCAAAGTAAATAACACTTGGTTCTTGGTATTTTGTTTTACGAAAGTACTTTACTTTGTATTTGAAAGGGCTGAAAAGTTGAAAGAAAACCAATATAACTAATAAAGTGTCTTTGTCTGAACCCACTTCGTTAAATTACTCTAATTTCGAGGATTACTTTTATTTTAAAGATACTTAAATGAGAATCCAAGTGTTTGTTTGATTTAAAACGAAGACTATCCTAGCTAGGCAGACAATATTATGAAGAAAAATAATATATATTCTAAGATATGGCAATGAATATGGGCCATTGGTTGATATTTTTAGTAAATCAATTAATGTCTTTATGTCAAAATTTATAGAACACTTTTTGGATCTTTTGCTGTGAATTTTATGGTGATTATTACCTTTCCTAATTGAAACCAATTCACAACATTTTGAGTGTGTCCAAATACTTGTTCACAAAATCTGGATTGTCTGCAATTACAGGAGTTATTTTCAAATTATTTTTTGACATCTCGTCGCACCAATAGATGTCTCTAGTGAAGTTCTAGTGATTCAAGAGCAATGTTTAAAAATTGGTTCATATACTTCCAGGAATTCCAAGAATTTGAGTAGCGTGATTGTCAATAATAGGTAGATTTGGTCAATTTTACACGTGTGTAAAGTGATCACTTAAACCAGCTTATGATGGTTGTCAGCCCCACAAATGCCCAGACTTCCATATTCTTTAAAAAATGGGATTTAAATATAATTATAACAATTATATGTAATAATAATATTTTTTTAAATCACAATTTCATATGGTGTACGGAGTGCGTGAAAGTTTTTGGTATCGTAAGGGAAGGGAATGAACTAACTATAACCTTACTATTAGTATTTTAATGTTGTAGAATTAGTACATAAACCCTGATGATGACAAGGTTCTTGTCGAAACTGGTTAGAAAAAGTATATCAATTAAAAGTGATTTAAACAAAGTTGTTGTAATTATTAAAGAAAACACTTCGTTTTTTACCACTTGAGTTTAATTATAGACTACATGTTTCAGAAGCTAAACTTCCATCATTCAGGTCTGTATAATAACTAAAATATAAAATATGAAATTGTTCTATAAATAAGGATAGGGGGAAAGTAAGGGGAAGGTGTTAGTCAAGGAACGGAGTTTGAAAACAAATACTTACTTACTTTCCCCCTATCCTTATTTATAGAACAATTTTATATTTTATATTTTAGTTATTATACAGACCTGAATGATGGAAGTTTAGCTTCTGAAACATGTAGTCTATAATTAAACTCAAGTGGTAAAAAACGAAGTGTTTTCTTTAATTATTGTAACATGTCTTACCACAAAGTTAATGCCGAAACAATAAATAAAATACAAAGTTGTTGTATTTTATAAAGTACTAACATCATTATATTTTTATTACTTTGATTTGTGGCTGCATCCTATTCGCGAGAAACACATTGAAAAGAGACGTAAAACCTCAAAATACAACCTTTCCAGGGTATAAAACCACCCTTTTAAATTTACGTTGATATAAACCCTGGAAAACATTTCGGCAAATAAGTTATTAAGGCTTTCAAATGACTGCTAAAGCGCTTTCTTCGGGCACAATTGTTGTAGAATCTAAGTGGCGGTTGAATAATGACATTTTTGCAGCCCAGTTTAGGGAATGGAAACTCCCCTAAAATCCGCGATTTTAAAGTAAGACTCGAAATTATATTACAAACTTGGTCGAGGATTTACTTTGCTCACTTAAGTGCCGGCTAAGTTCTGTCCAGAAACCTTAATTTCTTATAATTAATCCAAACTTTACGCTTTTGCTTAAATCGAACACTTAGTGGAATATTCCTCAGATATTAATTGGGAATTTTACAGAGAATTTTATAAGTGGCATTGTTGTCCTGAATAAAACCTTTTTCAGCCGTTAACAGATTTCAGATATTTCTGGAAATCGATATAATATTGAAGTGGTACCTAAGGCTGATTTACAAGCGAGAGGTGCGAGACTCTATTAAAATTCTTAGTAAGAATTATAACCACCTTTTCAATATTGTTATGATCTAAAATAATGATAAATTGTTTGAATTCTTAGCAAATTTACCACCCCTCAATAATAACTAAAATATTCTTAATTTACGTGATAACGGAAAGATTCTCTGAATTTCTAATGGAGTTTTAGCAATTAATTAACACATCAAATAATGTTTACTTTCCAACATCCCAAAGACCCCAAAAAAAATACTAAAAAAATAGTCTGGATATTTACAGGCCTCACAACCTATTTTATGTTTTAATTTAATTCAATTGTCGTTTTCGAAACGAGTCGTAAATAAAAATAAAACTCAATTCAGTGGATTATTCAAGTGTTTAATTTAAATAAAATAATCATGTCATTCCACAAAGTTAATGCCGAATCAATAAATAATATACCTATTTTATGTATCATATGATACATATATAAAAAAAATATATATATATATATCTTTCTAACCCTTATCTACACTCAATGGTGCATAAGGCACTGCATCGTATAGAAGCAGTGTTATCTCGATCGTTATATACACGAAGGAAAGGTGATCAGCCATCCGCTTCAGGTACCAGACCAGGGTCATGTTAAATAAACATGAGACTGAAAAATCACAATATCACAATTAATTTTGAATCTTGAAAACCGAACCCGGGCCCTCCAGCATGGTAGACTAGCGCGCTAACCACTACACTAAAGAGGCGGAATAATATCTACGAAAAGTTATTTGTAAATAAAATTTTAAAGGTAAAAACAACAGAGAATGAGACAACTTAAGTTATTTGTATATATTTTTTAAATTTATTACAACAATCAATTATTTAAAAAAGACTAGGTAATTTTTATTGTACATTTTTCTCGAGAATTTAATGAGGTTTGTTATAAATTTGCCTCGGTAGTGTGATTTTTTTATAAATGAAAATTGATCTTACCGTTTCCTTCCCCATAAGTTTCAAACAGGTTTTTCAAATGATTTTACCTGAAACAAACAAAAAAAACATTAAATGTTTTTAAAAATTCAATCGGACAAATAATGACAATGATTTAATTTTTTTTAAATTGAATTGCATGAAAAGTTATAAAAATAATCATCAAGTTTATATTATTATTGACATGTTATATGTTTACTGTTATTCCTAGCTCCATCTCAACTTATCGTCTTTGTAGACTGTTGAGATCAGCTCTCCTTATCCTCAGGCTGTAGGTCCTTCTATCATGAACAGTCACCTAGGCCATGCCTTCCAATCATGTTATCTTTTTGCAGCATCCATGAATTAAAGATTTATTCGAGTAAGATCTATGGATATTTGTTTATATAGTATACTAAAACACAATTATTTTTCTATTTAATTTATCATTTCTTTTATTTCAAACACCTATTTCATTTTTGAAGGCATTTTCAAACGATGTAAAAAAAACAGGTTCAAAGAATGAAAAGCTTGTTTTAAATTATAAAAGTGAAAATAAATTAGTTATTTAATTCAATAAAAAATGGTTACAAAAAAACAATGATAATTTTTTGATTAAGCTAATGCCAGTTAATACTAAATAATAAATTTCTTGAATATGACTAATTTTTAGAGGTTATAATTGTAAACACGGCTAATTTTGAAAACAACAGTTTTTCTAACACTCTCCTTATCATTCATTCAGTTTTTTCTCATTAGCAAGTGAAAATACAAACTGTCATTAACAGGTTTGTATTTTCTTATGTTGATGAGAACATGTGTAGATCTCGAAAGTAATCGTATGTACACAAATAAACTCAAAAAAAGGTTTAATATAAACAAGTTATAATAATCTGGTAATTAAATACAATTTAATTCCATTAACAAGAAACATTAATCTGATTGCGGCATTAAAAAATGCACTTGAGTTATTTCCTTTCCTTAGAAGGGGGCCTCTTAACACAAGACTTAAAAAAATAAAAGGACACGCCATTGTATACAATATTGTAAGGACATTTTTTAAATCCAGCTACTTTAGGAAGTGGAAAATAAGGATAAGAGCGGTGGAAAGGAGGTTCTATTTTCACGAAAACTTTTGCCAGACACAAGTTACTTTCATTGTTGGAGAAACTAAGGGAAAAAGTCGGGAAAAAACTCCCTTTCTTACTTATCTACCATGCTTTCTTTTAATGCCATCTAGGAAATGTTTTAAGGGAGAGATTTCATCCCAGATACCGTGTTGCGGGAGGGTGAACTTGGGAAAATGTATGGGAATAATTTATTTTGTTTAAATACTCGTCGAGATAAGTAATGCACCCTGCTTCACGGGCGAATCCTGAAACTTGATGGGGTTCGTCCTACTCCTTACAAAAATAGAGCCTTTTTTAAAAAATCAAATTAAATGTGAAAAATATATTGAAACATTTACATCTCACCAATAGATGTCTCTAGTAAAGTTCTAGTGATTCAAGAAGAAGGTTTCTAAATTGGTTCATATATAGAACTTCCAAGAATTTGAGATGTTCGAATGATGAAATAAGGAAAGAATGTAAGGCTGAGATAAGCATTATCGATAAAATTATGAAAGGTGTGTTGAGATGGTTTGGACATGTGGAGCGTATGAGTGAAGAAAGAACGGGTAAACAAATTTATGGAGCGAATGTAGTTGGAAAAAGAAGCAGATTACGACCGAGGAAAACTTGGCACAATCAGGTATGTCAAATTCTTGAAAGCGGCCGGGTCAGGAGTCGTAATAATCGTCGGGTATGTATGAGGAGATACATGAATGTAGAAGAGGCAAAGAATGTTTGCAAAGACAGAGTGGTGTGGTGTGTTAATAAAAAAAAACTTCTTCTACTTTATTTCGTTTGACCAGTTTCTAAATTGCATCATTGCCAAAATCATCAGACTAGCCCAGTCTGATAATTTCGGTAACGAAAAAACCCGTTCGCTGGTGAAATAAAACACGAGTTTAAGAAGCTAAAAAGTTTTTTTTTTATGTCATTAAGTACTTGTATAATACCACTAAATGTGTTTTATATCATTACACACGACTAGTTTCGAAATCAAACAGACGTTTTCACCTACAGGTAATAAGTTAAATTAACAAATAAAAAATATTAGGGTATTTATAAAGAGGTGTCTGGGTAAAAAATAAAAGGGAGGGATGGGTTTAGGAACGGATTTTTTGTAAAAGAAAACATATTTATTGTAACTGCAGATAGTTGGTAGAATCCCATTTAATTTTTGGGTAATATATCCAAAAATAAAATAAGGTTATTGGAATGAATTCTACTTTATTTACATGTATGTGATATATTATCCAAAAAAAAGGAAACATAGACAATAATGGTGACGTACAAGTGTTTAATTAAAAAAAAAATCAAAATGTCATTCAACAAAGTTAATGCCGAATCAATAATTAATAAACCAACTTATAAGGTTTTTGTTTTAATACTCAAATTTCACCCTTAATATTCTAGCTAGCTCTCCAACGAGCCTTCTCAATTCAAAAATCAATTTCCATAGAAAAATCTTTTTGTTAAATAAAACTTTATAAAATCGTACTTAAAACCTTGACTTAAGCCTTTATTTTATTTATTGTTTCGGCATTAATTTTGTGGTAAGACATGTTACAATGATTAAAGAAAACACTTCGTTTTTTACCACTTGAGTTTTATTATAGACTACATATTTTAGTTATTATACAGACCTGAATGATGGAAGTTCAACTTCTGAAACATGTAGTCTATAATAAAACTCAAGTGGTAAAAAACGAAGTGTTTTCTTTAATCATCAAGCCTTTATGTTATTTTTTTAACATTCCTTAAATTCACCCATTATAAGTTCATATTTTCAGAAAATTTTATATAAAATATGGTTTTTAACCCCTGCCTTGTTGTGTATATAACATAGAATTTTGTCTAACTCCCTCCACCCCCACTGCGGACAGCTTAGATTTCTATTTAGGATTTTTTCACTCTTTATACGATAAGTAATAAAATATCGCAGTGTTTGAACTAAATGGACAATTTATCTACCCCATGTCAGAGGGATGCTTAATAAATTATTCAGCATTGAGGATTTACAGTTTAGTTTTCTCTACACTGCCGGAAAAGGTCAACTCTTGTATTAATAATTCCCTTTCAATATAACAACTTGGATTTATCTCCCGAGATAAGATCCGAGAATAATCTCCAATAAGAAGATTATTTTTCTTGACTTTTAGCGATTTTCTCGAAGTATATTTTAAGAAAAAAAAAATGAATGAAGACACCTTCCGTTCAAAAATTACTTATTTTTTACCCTTAAAATCTAACTAACTAACTAACTAACCATCACGCCGCTTCACCGCAGGAGTAGGCAGAGAGAATTGAACCCCACACCACTCTGTCTTTGCAAACATTATTTGCCTCTTCTACATTCATGCATCTCCTCATACATACCCGACGATTATTACGACTCCTGACCCGGCCGCTTTCAAGTATTTGACATACCTGATTGTGCCAAGTTTTCCTCGGTCGTCCTCTGCTTCTTTTTCCAACTACATTCGCCTCATAAATTTGTTTAACCTTCTTTCTTTCTTTCACATGTCCAAACCATCTCAACACAGCTTTCTTAATTTTATCGATAATGCTTATCTCAGCCTTACATTCTTTCCTTATTTCATCGTTCGAACATCTATCAAACATCGTTTTGCCACACATTCGTCTGAGGGATCACATTTTGACTGCATTCAGTCTGCTTTCATCCTTCTTTTGCCAACTCCATGCTTCGCTTCCATACGTAAGGGTTATTCCCCTAAAAATCTGCCCGGTGAAATTGTCTTTGAATGATATAACATACGAATAATAGAAATTTGTTCACCTGCGTAGGGTTGATATCTTAATATGACTTGGGAATGAATTAAGTAGTCACGTCTCCCTTATAATGTAACATTTATCTTCATTAAACTTATAATAATGAAGTTAATAAAACTAATTGATTTCTTATCCATCTAAAAATTTGATAGATTAGGACCCTTTAAATAGATAGGTTAAAAATATGTAAAAAATAGATAAAAAATACACATAAAAAGTCAAGTATATATCTATTAACCTTTACTTTACCACTACCAATAGGTACCAAGTTAAATGTAATGGCGATAAAAAAAACATACTGCCAGAAAATTTATTGTATTTCGCAAAATAATTAAATTTTCATTTGATAATCCATTTCTTTAATAATTTTATGAAAAATAATTCTTAAAACCATCCTTATTATTATAAAATAATCCTAACATTTAATCAATTTAAAAATATTTTATCAGATTTTATATATATATATATATATATATATATATATATATATATATATATATATATATATATATATATATATATATATATATATAAATATATATATATAAATATATATATATATATATATATATATATATATATATATATATATATATATATATATATATATATATATATATATATATATATATATATATATATATATATATATATATATATATATATATATATATATATATATATATATATATATATATATTTATATATAAATATATATATATATATATATATATATATATATATATATATATATATATATATATATATATATATATATATATATATATATATATACATACAGAACATCCAAGAATTTGAGTAGTGTGGTTGTCAATAATGAGTTGAATTGGTAAATATTCACGTGTGTAAAGTGATCCTTTAAACCAGCCTAAGACAGTCGTCAGCCCCGTAAATGCCCAGACTTCCATATACTTCTTCGTCTTTGATGAGATGTCTAAAAACAATGTGAAAACAAGTGTTTTCTTTAATTATTTAAACATTTATACTTCATTTGTATTTTAAACGCCGAAAGTAGTACAAAAATTATGCGAATGAATACCTCTATTTGAGTTGTGCCTAGAGAAACATTGATTTAAAAAATTAAATTTATATATTTGTAAAATATCATATTAAATAAAATAAATATCAATCACTGAACAATGATTGCTGATTATTTATGTTGAATAATACAATGTATTGTTTACGCAGGTGATTAAAATAAATGATATTTGTCAGTCGATATTACACCCGTAACACCCTACCACACCCCGTCACACCCCGTCACACCCGCTAACTAACGGAAATTTTCAGAGAGAGGTTAACACAATCGACAAATTGGAAATGTACCTCATTAAACGACGAGTTTGATTTTATCATTGAACCGAATTTCAAACTCTGTTATAACTCATAATGTCAGTAATTATATCACAAAGCAATTGTGTAAATGTTACAATTTTAAATCATATATTTCAGCCAAAAAATATTGAAAAATCCTAAATGTGCATTTAGGATTTTTTACGGAATGTGTGTGGATGTTTAGGCAAGGGAATGTAAGTAATTATGAGTATTTTAATGTTTTATTTATTGTTTCGGCATTAACTTTGTGGTAAGACATGTTACCATGATTAAAGAAAACACTTCGTTTTTTTCCACTTGAGTTTTATTATAGACTACATGTTTCAGAAGTTAAACTTCCATCATTCAGGTCTGTATAGTAACTTAAATATAAAATATAAAATTGTTCTATAAATAAGGAGAGGGGAAAGTAAGGGGAAGGGGTTAGTCAAGGGACGGAGTTTGAAAACAAAGGAAAAATGGAAAGCAATGGTGAAGAATTTTGAAACAATATATTATTTAATAAATTATTATCAGAATTCAGGTTTTTTTGGATTTCTAAATTTTCAAGATAATTCATAATTTGGCCTTTATATGGAACAGTTAAATGAGTGATTAGTATCTATTATGTGATTTGCAAATTCCGAAAAATAATTACTAACAAGACCGCTATGATGTTCTTTAATATTTTAATATTTTAGTATTTTAATGTTTAAGAATTTAATAAACCCTAATGATGACAAGGTTCTTGTCAAAACCGGTAGGTCAAAGTGTACTCATAATAAAAAAGTGATTAAAACAAAGATTTTATAAAATGTGCCACAAAGTATCTGCGAAAAACATTCAAGAAACTATAAAGTTGTTTATTAAGTAATATGTTCATTTAAGGGTTTTAAGATAAATTAGTTGACTTCAATTAGTTAACGTATGTAGAATAAATGTTTCAACTTGCATGTTTAATACGTAGATAAACAATTTATCCGAGTCGAGAGGAACTCGGAACAAGTTATACAGTTGAGTTAAGATGCTGACTATTGGTTTTGGGAAAGGCAGACGGGACCCCAAGAACGAGATATTTGCATTCGGAATAAACATTTCGGAAACGCCTTTTAGCTGTTCCCAGTTGGGAATAAGTATAAATACAGGATAGAGGGATTCTTAACCCCTACCCACACACACATATATTCCACCTTATAAATAAATATAAAGGTAAAAAAATCAAACTTTGTTTTCAACCACTTTTCGCGTACCGGTTTCGAGAAAAATATTGTCATCTACAGGGGTAAATATGTACTGAGCATGAAAATGACAAGGCTCTTGTCGAAACCGTCAAAAAGAATAAAAAATGATCGAGATTATTAACGAAGTTTTATTTGATTTAAAGTTTTTAAAGATTTGATTTGATTTTATTTGTTTTAGATGATTTGATTTAAAAAATGCCTTTCCAGCAAGGATACTTGTATTGCTTAAAAAAAACGATATTTTAATACCAATTGACGTTATAATGTTAACAAAAAATATATTTTTTTATAAATATATCAACACACTTTTCTTAATTTTTTCGACTTTGTTTATTTCAGCCTTGCATTCATTTCTTGTATTACCATTCAAATATCTATAATCACTTTTCCGCACATTGAATAAATAATCAAAACGTAAACAATTAAAACAGACAAATACTTTTTAAATTAATTTTGACTTCTCAATATAGATGAAGAAGAATTTGGAACTTCATTAATTGATTCGTCAGTCACTTTGTGATAAAATCTATCAATTTTTAATTAATGTTTTACTTAGTAAATACAACTATTTCTTCAAATCTACTTTGACACGTGTTTCGATGCATTCCGCATCATACGGTGTTTGGAAATGATGCGGAATGCATTGAAACACGTGTCACAATAGTAGATTTTAAGAAATAGTGGTATTTACTAAGTAAAACATTAATGAAAAAAGAATTGGGAAGTCTGGGTATTAACATGTCTTTTTTTTTTAACTCGGCGAAACCCTGTGGGTATGTGGAGAAACCCAGATTTGTAAACAAGTATTTAGACACATTCAAATGACAATTTAAAGTTATCTCATATTGATATGAAACATGCATCGTTCTTCCCTTTTTTATGTTAAAAAATGGAAGTCTGAGCATTCCAGAGCTTACGACCTGGCATTAGTCCTTAGGATACTCAAACTTCCATAATTATTCATAAAAAAGGGAAGAACGATGTATATAAATTATCCAGTATTGAATTAATAAATAACTTTAAAATCACTCAAAATATCATAAAAATTCTCTTTCTCACCATATTCAATACATCGTAGTCATACAGGAGAAAGAGACCAAGTGCATTGTTTTAGAAAAACGTGATCATTGACTATTTGATATCTTACTAGCTTAATATTGCCCAGAAAAAATCCCAAAAAATTTTGAACTTGGAAGTATAATATATTGACCAACTGCAAAAACTTGGTAAAAATGACTAACTGCATTGATGTTTATTTTCTTACCAAGCAAAAGTGACTTAAATGGCCCTCCTGAACATTTTACGTTTTGGGTCACTTTTTCCTGTACGACTACGATATAAGAATACTTATTACTTCAATCTATTACTATTTTCTTTATATTTTTTTTAGATATTCAATGACAACAGTGGTGAAGGGTTAAGAGGAGTGACCGAACAGTTTTGTCCTTGAATAATTTTCCTTTTCATAAAAAAATCTATCCAAGGTAAAATTAAATTTATACAAGGTTAAGTAAATGATTATTAAATTATTTATTACCGAACACATAAATTTCGTTACGGTTTTCAATAACTACCAATTCTAATCCCTAGAGTTTACCCGCACTTACAACTTGCCCAACTCTATATCATACAATACATGTAGTTGAATTATTACCTACATTATTTTCCCTTTCACTAGCTAGTAAGCACGGAATATTTGATAAATTAAAATCAACAAAAGCTAACGGTTTATAAGAACCACCTTAAATTAAATTGTCAGATTCCTTACTTACAATATCTGTATTTAACCATTTCTTTATAATGTATTGATATAAGTATTTCATACTTTGCGTATTAAAGATTTCACACATATTTAATTAATCGAATCAATAACATAACCTTATATGTTTGTATTTTGTAAATCACATTATTCACCAAAAACAAGATGAACGATGAATTTATTCGATATTTTTTTAAATACCCTGAATTTAGTATATCATAATACGAATAAAACCCTTATCCGCACCCCAATGGTGCATAGGACACTGCATCATATAAATGCAGTGTTGTAATCTTGATCGTTTAAACATGAGGGAAAGGTGATCAGCCCACCGCTTCAGGTATCAGTCCAGGGTAGTATTGAATAAATATTACAGTGAAAAAATCACATTTATTTGTTTCACCCCCCTTGGGAATCAAACCCGGGACCTCCAGAACGGTATCCGAGCGTGCTAACCATTACACTACGGAGGCGAAAATTTAGTATAGTAACAAATATAATTAAAAAGTAACTTTTTATGAAAATCATTATAAATATTTTATTATAACTTAATTATAATGTCTACCAGTTTTCAAGTTAACCGCTTCAGTTATGATAAAGAAGCGGTTAGCTTCGAAACCGGTTGACATTATAATTAAGTTATAGCATAAAATTTATAGCGATTTTAAAACCAGGTTACATTTTAATTATAAAATGGAAAATCAAGTTAGTGCTTTAAATATAAATTATAAAATAACAAGTACTTAACCCTAGATTACTAAACTATCCTCCGAGTGACGTTGTAACTAACCAATCGTAAAAAAATACGACATATTTATAAAAAGGGAATAAATAAGATAATAAAAACTTCTATCATTTTAAGATAATTACAAATAATTATAAGATAATTACAATAAATTAGGAAAGTTTAAATAGCGCCATTTTCGTAAAATACTACCTCAAAGGCGCTTCAAGTATAAGTAACATTCTTCGGGTGTAAGAGATCTCATAATTATTAAAAAAAATAAGGGTACCTGTATTAGGAAGGCACGGTGAAGCATAAGGAGCAAAACATGTTTTTTTTTCTAGTAATAATCATTTCAAGTAAAACTTTTAAATCAAACACATATTTTTTTAGTCTATTCAGTTGTATTTTTTTTAACAAAATTAACATTGTGACAATTGTCTCGCCTTGCTAGGGCATTATCAAACGAATGTTTGTAATTATCATTTTGCCATCAAATAACATACTTACATTACTATTTGCCATTGGAACCCTAACAATCGAACATATTATTCGTCCTTTGGTATCCTCTACCTCTCTTCCGTCACCAATTTACAGTCCATTTAAAATTCAATGTTATAATTTATTTTTTATTCGTAATATTTGCCATTAATTAAAGCTTATTATTTTATTTTCTACTTTGATATTTATTTACGAAGATTTTCTGCGCTCTTATTTCAAACTACTGAATAAGGCTCAAATTTTTAATTAGCACAAGCCTGTTTTTCGTTGTTTGCAAGATATTGGTTTTTTAGCGATAAATCCGCCTGTTAAATTTACCTGTATTTCTTTACAAGAAGCGTAAATAATTCAAATGAAATATATTTTTCTCCAAGACAGTTTTTTCTCCTATTTTCATGTATATTTTTGATCAATAGTTTTCATTAATTAAACTCATTAAATGTTAATTCGTTTTTTCAGGAAACTTGATTACAACCTCTCTCTTGTCGTGTACGTAATATTTTTTTGTATTTTTTTCCAAAAGTCTGATCACATACGTATTGCTAACGACAAAACATGATCATTAAATAAAATAAAAGTATTAAGCTATATTTTTTTTACTGAAAAAAAAATTATGCCGAGATCTTGATGTTATATGTAATTTTTGCAAGGTATAGAATATTAAATTACCGTGTTAACATTTTATATGGTACATTGTTATTGTACTCGATTGGCTATTGAAAAAAATACACTTGTATAATACAACTTACTGATTTTTTATTTCATTACACACTACCAGTTTCGAGGTAATGAGGATAGCCTGGAACGGCTGGTTGTGATCGGATGCCTGGAGGGTAAGAGAGAAAGAGGAAGATCCCCACACGATGGACCGATCAAGTAAAGGCAGTAGAAGGCACCACGATGGTTGGAGCGCTACGTCCAGCGCAGTTAAGGGATAACTGGAGAAGAGTCATTGCTTCCACAAGGGTCACAATCCTCAGTAATGAGGACTAAGACGGAGAAGAAGTTTCGGAAACTAGAGTTGTTTTCAACAACAGGTGAATACAAAGACATTGATGAAAACGAGTGTAGTTTTCAAAACCAGTCGTGTTTATTGAAATTAAACTCTGTAAGTGGTATAAAACAAGCGTTATTTTTTTAAAATAATTTCATTCCACAATTTTAATGCTGAATCAATAAATAATATAATCTCTATCGATGACCCCCACTGTTAAGCTTAGTATATTATTTATACAAGTTAATCCAAGGATCTTCATGCGTATATTTTCTTCCTTGTTTGATTAATAATTCTATCAGACGAAAATGTAAGGATTATTTACGAGAACAAAGTGGGATTTGAAATGAATGTATCTACAAACGACCCTCGCGAGCTTTGTACAGTAAAGCTTAAACGCTTTTATTTCGTAAGGGATGTTTTGAAATACACAGCCCGGTAAATAAATGTGCAAAGTAAACTGTTATTTATTTACGTGGTAACTTTATCTGCCACATTTCCTAAATAAAATATTTCGTGGACCAGAAACTGAACGTTTTCAGGAAGGTTACGTTATCCTTAATATCCCAACGTTTAAACAATGATAAAACTATATTTTGTGTATTAAAAGCATTGATAAATTTGTGGTATGGTAATATAACACTCACCTTATCATTCATCATTCACTTTGTGTTATACCAATTTTATAAACACTTATTTCTGACTGCCGATTTCGGAATAAACATTTCATCATCAGGTCATTAAAATAAAATTATTACGATTTGACATTTGTACAAAAATAAAATTTTGAAAAAGAAAAAGAACGCTATTGAATCACAATGGGAATATTTTTAAAGTGGATTCGAAGTTAAATTTAATGATGAAAGTAATCTAAACGAAATATTTCTACTGTATGATGATAGCATTTCCTCACAAAATTTTTAGTGTGTCCAAATACTTGTTCACAAATGTAAATTATCTTTGCTCAGCAATTTTTTTCTCAAATATATCTTAGATTGTGGTTGTCGATCGCGGGCAGAATTGGTAAATAATTTACGTGTATAAATAAATATTTATTTATTTAAACTTCATGTACAGAAAATAAATTAGTACATTGGCGGGCTTATTGCTAAAAAGCAATATAATCCAATCAACCTAAAATAGAGTAGTGATATTGGTCGAAACGTTTGATACCTTATTTATCTGTTTGCAATCAGAGGGTAGATAGTGGATAGATAGCTTGAAAATTTATAAAAACATCATTTATATTATTTATATTCAAAGCATTTACTTTGTGGTCAAACATTTTAATTGATATTAGTAATGTTAGTAAATAACCACTCACCGACTACTTCTGTCTACCGGTTTCTCGAAACCGGTAGACAGAAGTAGTCGGTGAGTGGTTATTTGCTAACATTACTAATATCAATTAACATCATTTATAAATTCATTATAATAAATTGATTACGCAACCAGCCTATCAGGTCATAAGCCCTGTAAATATGGCTAGCCTTATCTTTCTTTCTAAGACCCTATCTTCCCTATAAATCCTTCCTTACTATCAGATTAAGTAGCTTCTTATTTAGAAATGATAAGACGAATAAATGAGCTATGTGACCGATCTTGTTTAATGTAAGATGCTGAATCCATTGTCCATTGTATTGTTGTATCTTTCGTTTTGTTTTTAGGGATCAACCTTATTAATTTATTATTAACTTTACACATCCACTATCATTTTCAAGACATATAAACTAAATACGCTATTAATCCTTATATCGCTCACTCCTTTCAAGAACGTCATAAATCAAAAAACGTAATTTTTCAGTTGGGCATGTTTTCGGAATGCCCAGAAAATGTACTGTATCCCACCAAAAGAGGCCTAATTTTAACTTAATATTTACCCGCTACAGGGCAGAAAATGTTGTTTTTGCATTTTGAAGAAAAGGTATTGTTTAATTTTTTTTTGAATATATTAAATATTTTTCAAATGGAGAAAAAACCTTCAGGTTTTACCTAAAACGATCTGTTGCACAGAAAAAAGTTCAATAAGTGGCTTGATATTTATTTTTAATACATTGTGGTATATTTTTAAACATTAAAAACGTTTTCCTGAAAAATAAAGTTTTTTGATTTATGACGTTCTTGAAAGGAGTGAGCGATATATAAAAGGCAAGAACTTTTTTAAGCAACTAAAAAATATTTTTTAAAATCTCCTTTCATAATCTTACTTATTGATTGTTTAAAAGTGCTTAAAACAAAGTTGTTTAATTTTATAAAGTTTTTATTTATGCAATATACTATATTTTATTTATTGTTTCGGAATTAACTTTGTGGTAAGACATGTTACAATGATTAAAGAAAACACTTCGTTTTTTACCACTTGAGTTTTATTATAGACTACATGTTTCAGAAGTTAAACTTCCATCATTCAGGTCTGTATAATAACTAGTTATTATACAGACCTGAATGATGGAAGTTTAACTTCTGAAACATGTAGTCTATAATAAAACTCGAGTGGTTAAAAACGAAGTGTTTTCTTTAATCATTGTAATATACTAAGTTATATTTTTAAGTACAACATAATACTATTATTTATTCAATAAACTAAGTTATATTTTTAAGCACAACTAATACAACATAATACATTTTCTAAACATTTATATTTATGTCCAACTTTTAGTTTTAGATTCGCATGCCTCTCCAAAAAGAGACTGAGTTCTTGTGCTTGGAGAGGGACTTACACTCATGGTTTAATGTTTTATATAATAAATGGTAAAATAGTCTTTTTATATATTTATTTAAGATTTATATGTAATGGGCATTAATTTTTTTCTTGAGAAATTTTAAATCTTCTATTTTTAAATTTCTTTAGGGAGTTTACTTGTTGAATTTTCCTTTCTTTATCATCACAAAGTATTAAAAAAATTAAATATATCACTTAGTTTTCGTTAATTCGTTAAGTTAGGTAAGGTTAAGACAATATTTCATAGAAATAACCCTGTAGAATCTAAAATAAATAAATAAACACAAGACCAAATTAAATGCCATGGATTTCTGACCATGTCGAAACAAAGGAGGTCAAAAAGACCTTTCAATTCCAGAAAGCATTCGGTTGAAAGGTGGGCGGTTTTAGTGTTAAAGTACCGAGTTTTATGACATTCTTAATCCCATAGTTTGTTTATGGCAAATTCTGTCTTCGGGAACCACAAACGTATGGGAAGTTTATCGTCCAACCCTGTTTCCATCTACAAGGAATGGGGGTCCGTAATGACTCCCGAAATACCATTTAGTAATTTTATTGCGGTTCGTTGGTGTTCTTCAACTTGACCCTCCGCAAACCGCATGAAAAAAATAGCTTCTTAATTCGTTCGGATTAATTTCGTCAGAAATATCACACAATCCTGATCCGTAGTGTGATGGTCAGCACACTCGGCTACTGTTCTGGAGGTCCCGGGTTCGATTCCCAGAAGGGGGTCAAATAAATAAAAGTGATATAATTAAAATGTAACGTTGTTTTAAATGACTATTAATACTTACAGTGATTTTTAAAACAAAGTAATATTTTAATTATAAATTGGAAATTAACAAAGTAATTGCTTCAATTACGAATTATAAATAAAAATGATTTTTTACTATAATATTTATTCAATATTACTCTGGACTGGTACCTGAATTGGAGGGCTGATCATATTTTCTTCACGTGTTAACGAGCAAGATAACACTGCGTTTATATAATGCAGTGCCCTATGCACCATTGGGGTGCAGATAAGGGTTTGTGAATGAATAATGAATTGGCCCAATATTTTAAGTAGTCCACAAGTTTGTTAACAAATTCTAGGTTTGTCACATTTGTATTATCACACGATAGATACCATATTTATAGCAAGGTGCTTTTTAAAATAAAACGTGATTTTGTTTGTAATTCTGACACGAAAATCGAACACATTATTAGATTTTTTTTTTTAAATTTTCTTCTTCTATTTACCTTCATCTGCACCCGAAAGTCCATAGGATACTGCATTGAATCGATGCAATATTATGCTGATGGTTAACTATACGAAATCATGATAATTACATTTCAGATACAACTACAGGGTACCATTATTAAAAAAATTGAGAAAATTAAACTTATTTTTATTTTTACTCTCCTAGATATCGAACTCGTAACCTCCAGCATTATATATATATATATATATATATATATATATATATATATATATATATATATATATATATATATATATATATATATATATATATATATATATATATATATATATATATATATATATATATATATATATATATGTATATATATATATATATATATATATATATATATATATATATATATATATATATATATATATATATATAAATATATATTTATATATATATATATATATATATATATATATATATATATATATATATATATATATATATATATATACATATATATATATATATACATATAAATATACATATATTTATATTTATAAATATATATTAATATATATTAGCTTTATGAGGGTTCTCTCATCCTCTTTCCTGCTTACTCCTGTACTCCTGCCAGGAATAGACCGGTAGTAACGTTAGTATGGTAGAGTAAGCGTCCCAACTCAGTTAACTATCGTCTGTTCCAATTTCTCGAAGAAATTAAACTTCGTCCTTCGAAAAATAAGTTCCAAAGTGTTTTACTACGGTCCACTGCACTTTCTGACTGCTTAAACATTATCCTTTAACACTCTTCAATTAATATTTTTTATCTAGCACTTATTAATTAATTTACAAAACAGTTTTTTTTACATAATGTTTTGTATTGGAACATTGTCAAAGTGTTGATATCGAAAATACAATTTGTATATTCTCAATATTATTAATATTTAAAGCATTTGCTTTGCGGTTAGACATTTTCACTTATTTTTTTTTTACAAAAATGTTAATAATATTAGTATAAAACCACTCACCGGTTTGTAATTATACTTTGTAATTTTGATGACTGTAATGAACACATGTTAAGATGTTTATGTTAAGAATTCCTTAGTGTTAAAACCCATATTTGTTGGGAAATATTTGGACACACTCGAAATATTGTGAAAAAAACAAAAAAAATATTGTAAACCGATTGCTTTGAAATTTTGACACAAAGTTGCATTCAAATTAGAGCATGCTTTCAGCTCCATAAAAATTAAATATGACGGGTTGATATACTTTTTTTTTACTGCAATGGCAGCGCCAACTGTTAAACGTAACAACGGCACATATAAAACTTTATATTATTCACGGTAGATAGCTTGCTTCTTGACAGCTTATGTTACTTAGAATTTTAAATTGATTTTAACATTTTCATTGGTATGATCTTGTACATACATATTTCAAATGCTTGAAAGTCAGGAGTTGGAACGATTGGCGGCTATGTAAGAGAAGATGCATGAATGTGGAAGAGGCAAAAAATGTTAGCAGAGAGACAGTAGTCTATTATCTCTGCCTACCCCCGCGGAGAAGCGGCTTCATGGTTAATTAGTTAGTTTTTTCATTGCTTCAGATGCATTGTAAAATTACACATAAGTATTAAAAAAAAATCTTTTCCATTTAAACAAAATGAGCCATAGAAACGTGCCACCAGATACAGCTTTTAATAAATAAAAACAAAATTACTGTATTTAATAATCTGTTTGTTACATAGGAAAGTTCCAGTTAAGTACCATACAATAAATTCACTTAAATTCGTAATATAATGTAATCATGGCACTCTTACATTATTAATGAATGTAAATATTATACAATGGTCCTTTTTAGGTCCGCAAACCGTGAATTAATTGAATATTTAAATAACTCGTACAAAATAATACATTTTTGTCTTTGTGAATTATTAGGCTTATTTGTTTCTCTTGCCAGCATAGTTATGCGAATATAATAGATTGGGCCTATTTAATTTTATCTCCAGCTCACTTTCACGCATGTGAAAACACCCTTACTTAGTTAAGGGGCCTTTTACATTAAAGATTCTGAATTACGAATATTGATTACAATTTAAAAATACAAGATACTGCACATCAAAGAATCGTACATTTCTGGAATGTTTTTCGCAGATTCTTTGTGGCACATTTTATAAACTTTATTATATAAATATTTGGCCAAACTGCGAGAAATTTAAAGATTAGAATTAAAGAACATCATAGCGGTCTTGTTAGTAATTATTTTTCGGAATTTGCAAATCACATAATAGATACTAACCACTCATTTCACTCTCATAAATTAAAATTATTACACCTTATTCCATATAAGCTCAAATTATGAATTATCTTGAAAATTTAGAAATCCAAAAAAACCTGAATTCTAATAATTATATATTAAATAATATATTATTTCAAAATTCTTCACCATTGCTTTCCATTTTTCCTTTGTTTTCAAACTCCGTCCCTTGACTAACCCCTTCCCTTTACTTTCCCCTCTCCTTATTTATAGAACAATTTTATATTTTATATTTTAGTTACTATACAGACCTGAATGATGGAAGTTTAACTTCTGAAACATGTAGTCTATAATAAAACTCAAGTGGTAAAAAACGAAGTGTTTTCTTTAATCATTTATAAAATAAAACAACTTTGTTTTAACCACTTTTTATTGGTAAACTTTATCCATCCGGTTTTGACAAGAACCTTGTCATCATCAGGGTTTATGTACTAAATTAAAAAACAATTGAAATGCTCATGGTTGGGTTAAAGTGAATTACCCTTCCCTTACGATACCAAAAACTTCACTCCGTACACCATATGAAAATATTATTTAAAAAACGGGAGAAAACTACTAAATGTTGTTTTCTATGTGCATTGTGTAGCGAATACGTCAACTCCGAATGACAGCTTGTGAGCTACGATTGGAATCACCTAAATAAAGTACGAAGCCGCGCGCATTATAATAATAATCGTACATTAGTCGCAAAATTGATATAGAAGATATAACTATTAGAAAAAAAAATATTGTTGTAAATATATTTACTATATAAAACACACATTATTTTTTGACATCTTCACAAAGATGAAGAAGAATATGGAAGTCTGTGCATTTATGGGGCTGACGACCGTCATAGGCTAGTTTAAGTGATCACTTTACACACGTGTAACATTCACAAATTGTTTGCAAGATTGCACAGATTGGTCTGGCGTTCTATTCTCTATGCCTACATTTTGCGAAAAAGCAGCGTGATAGTAAGTAAGTTTTAGTTTTAAGTACGATGGTCCTTAAGTTTTATAAGTTAAGTATTCCTTTACCTTTTTAAGACTTTTCCGTGAAATCGAATCCCACTAACACAACTCTTAACAATTTTGGAGCATCGTCCGAATGCCCTAATCCTGGAAAACCTTCGAACAAAGTGTAGAAATACCTCACTAACGCGTTGTGGAATAACCAGAATTCATATTTAACATGGTGATTCCACCCTCAGTAGGGGTGTGAGATCGGCCAAGGAATTTCGGGGTCAGTGAGTGTTAAATTGTGTGTCACTGAAACCTCGCTTGCATTTATAATTCAATGGGGTCAATTAGTGCGGACCGTTCCGCTAGGGTAAATGACACACATTACACAAATTGTTATTACGATTTCAGACGACATAAAAAAATGACGCTCTGCTTTCAACCGAGATTTATTTCTCTAATATTTATTGTGGTATGGACATGTGGAGCGAATGGATAACGAGGGAATGACTAAGAAAATATATGTGGCAAATGTGAAAGGGAAAACAGAACGAGGACGACTCAAAAAGACTTGGCACGATCAGATCAATCAGAACCTAAAATCTGGCGGTGTCAAAAGTCTGCGTAATCGGAGGGCATGTATGACTAGATGTATGGATGTGAAGGAGGCGAGGAGTTTATGTCAGGACAGAAAAATGTGGCGGTTCATCCTCTCTGCCTATCCCAGCGGGGAAACGGCGTGATGGTAGTAGTAGTAGTAGTACATTTATTATTATTATTATTATTCACCCTATGGACGAGATGTTAAAATAATTGGTAACTACACATATTGATCAAAATCAAAACACAGTGTGCGAGAGTTCACTAGAGACATCTACGACAAGATGTGGAAGATTTTACTATGCAGATAATTGGAGATAATACAGATAAGTGTTTGGACACACTCAAAACGTTGTAAATAATTTAATTGGTCTAGTTAAAAGATGAAATAAAATTAAAAATGATGTTTTCTAGCGTTTCTCAAGTTTGTGTATATAATCCAGGATTTGGACCTCACAAACAAATGAAAGAACTTATGCTTAGTAAAAGCTTTCCTCATCCCACCATACATGTCTCTAGTCACTTTGTAGTAATATCTTCATATTACAATTTTACTTGGTAAATACCACTTTTCCTTAAAATATATTGTGACACGCGTTTCGATGCATTTCGCGTCATAATGGATTTTATGAAAATATGGCACTTACCAAGTAAAACGAAAATTTAAATAAAAATTATTTGATGTGACTATGCTTCGAAAAATGAATGCAAAAGTCATTAACATATTATATGTATATGACTTTAGCGATCCATATACTATTTTTTTTAATCTCCAAGCTTCACCAACATACGAGTCGAACCGTTAAAAAAAACTTTTTCTACGTTTGAAACCTTTGAAAGTACCGTTAAGCATTTTATTTTTATCCGGCCAAGAAAAAAATACAACATGCTCTGTCGTACGGAGTTAAACGGATAAAAAAGTATTTTTTCTGGAAAATATTCTCATTTTACGGAGTTCCATTAGCAAAATGCATAATACAGGAATAGTTACTCAACCAACTTATTTTTTCTAGCATTGTGAGGGATGAAACAAAGCCTTTTACCCACCCCCTTGAGCCTCCGCTAGGGGGAAATAGCACAGTTCAACCGAAACGTATGGCATACAATACTATTGTGCGATAAATACACGTACAAATTGCAATCACAATAAACGAATTTAAACTAAATAATTACATTTGTTTGTTAAACTGGAAATAAATTTTACATATCGCTCACTCCTTTCAAGAACGTCATAAATCAAAAATCTTGATTTTTCAGGAGAACGTTTTTAAAGTTTAAAAATATAACACAATGTATTAAAAATAAATATCAAGCCACTTATTAAACTTTTTACTATGCAACAGATCTTTATAGGTAAAACCTGAAGGTTTTTTCTCCATTTGAAAAATATTAAGTATATTTAAAAAAATAATTAAACAATATTTTCTTTTCTTCAAAATGCAAAAACAATACTTTTTGCCCTATAGTGGGTAAATATTATGTTAAAAATATGCCTCTTTTGCTAGGATATAGTACGTTTTTTGGGCATTCCGAAAACATGCACAACTGAAAATTGTCGATTTTCGATTTATGACGTTCTTGAAAGGAGTGAGCGATACGAGAGTTTGTGCGCTGAATTCGATACGGTCAATGAATTGAGTCCATTACGTCTATGAAAAATTCATGCTTCTTTTGAAATTGTAAATGTAAACATTTGTTTTACCACTTGAGCATTATTTATTTTTACATTAAGTGAATGCCGAAACAATAAATAAAATTTATTTTGAAAGTTAAATTGTAAAAACACTATTTAAAAATGTGTATTTTTAGTTATTTTATTTTGATGTTTATATATTATTATTATTAAATGTTTGCTGTTTCAATAATCTAAATCTTCAAAAAATGAGAATTCCCCTAGTAAGTTAGGCATTAAAAAAAACAAAAAATATGAATTTAAAATATATAAAAAAATAAATGTAAATGATTGTTTATTTTTTAAACCAAACAACTGAAATTTCGGAAGTCATACATATGAAATCCATCTTATGACGTTCCGTGATTGAGTTCACAACAGCCATCTATGATTGAATTTCGAAAACTTAAAAAAAAAATGTAAACGGGTGGAACTAAAGTATGTCATCAAATATTTGAACACACTCAAAATATAGATTTAACTATTTTTAAACTTAAATTACACTATTTTTAAAGAAAATCCGCTTTTGCAATTAAAAATAAAGCTTTTTAAGGAAACAATACGATTTTTATTATTATAATGTAGTTATTACTAAAGTTTAGTGCTTTAGGTTTCGAATAAAGAAACCACTTTTTAATTTAAACTCTATTACCATTAAAAAACCTTTAAAATAAACGAAGAAGGCAAAGTAAAAAAAAATATATACGTTGAGTTAGTATTATGAACAAGCTAAGTGTACTTTTTTTTAAATATAATTAAAATTTCCAAATTAAAGTGACGGTATTTTACGAGCGAAATATTTTAGACGCTTCCAGATTCCGTGTATTTTTTGTTCTCCAAATACAAAGGAACTTAAACAGAATATACTTTGCGAGTCCTTAAACGTTTCTTCAACAAAATCCTTGTAAATTTGTGCCGCGATTTTGTTTTCATGTCCTTAGTTTATGTGCTACAGTGTCACTAAAAACTAATTAGAAAAAAGAAATGCCCCATTAAACGTCCTGGTTTATATTAACAGGAAAATAGGAAAACAGCGAAATTTCTTTTTAAACTAGCTTTTTTATAGAAAACGTTTATATATATATATATATATATATATATATATATATATATATATATATATATATATATATATATATATATATATATATATATATATATATATATATATATATATATATATTTATATATATATATATATATTATATATATATATATATATATATATATATATATGTATATGTATATACATATATATATATATATATATATATATGAAAAATGATCTTATACGGGATTTTTACTTCAAATTGGACATTTCAAAAACCAAATTGACGTTTTTTAAATCAAATTGGACTTTTTATAAAACAAAATTGATGTTTTATTATTTTGTAATAGTTCTTACATTTATTGTCTAGTAGTTATGTCATTGTGAATATTTGAACATATTTTTTGTCAAGACTAGCAAGTCCGTTAGTCGTCGAGTTGGCAAGCTAGCGCGGCGCTCTGTAATAGTCTGAGCGCGCGATATGTACTAAGTTTTCAGACAAGATTTTCAATACGACTTTTAATCATGAGTAATTCTTTGAATATATTTACAAATAAATTCTACATTTCTTTTTATAAAATACAATAAAATGTCAAATTGAAAAAGGAAAAACTTGTATATGCAGGTGTTATATTTTTATGGTATATTTTATTCATGGGATTTCAAGGTGTGAATGCCAAATCAATAAATAAATAAAAATAAAATGTGTTTATTTTCAGTGCCTCCTGTAGCAGTAGTTACCATGTATTCATTTTAAATGCGATACTGTTTAGAGCTGTATACGTTCCTAACTTATAAGAAATATGATGTAAATATTTTGTAAAGAGCACTTTCAGCAGTGGAAGGCTGTAGTGGATGACAAAAGACAACTCACAGCGCGAAATACAGCCTTCAGGACGTATTAAATATCCTTCTTTCAGCTTTGTATTTCATGAAATCTAACGACAAGAATTTAACCATTTAGTACAAGTGCATTATATATAATATTACAGTCAGTATTGAATAAAATTTTAATGTGATTTTTTGGAGTGGAATTTTCTTAGAAATTGTGTTCTTTCAATTTGATTATAATATCACTTAACGAGCTTTTTATTGTATATGAATATGAAGTAAGTCTTTAAATTTTAAGCGTTTAGATAAATATGGGCTTCGGGTTTAAACGCTATAGATCATATCTATACTCACATGTATCTATCAATATCTCCAATCGATCAATATATATAGTTAAATTGAGTAAATAATAAATTTATTTTATGAATTGTTTCGGCATAAACTTTGTGGTAAGACATGTTACAATGATTAAAGAAAACACTTGTTTTTATACCACTTGAGTTTTATTAAAGACAACTAGTTTCAGAAACTTAAATTCCATCATTGAGGTCTGAATAATAACTGACAGTTATTATTCAGACCTGAACATTAAAAAACTCTCACCGAAAAACTTCCAGGCGCTCCGCAAAACTCCTAAATGTTATTTAAAATAATAATAATAATAAAATAAAATTTAGGATTTTTACGTGTGTGGATGTTTTTTGGTGAGAGTATTTTAATGTTTTTAATGTTTTTTAATTAAAATAAACCAACAAACAAACAGTAAAATTCGCCAATTCTACCCATTATTGACAACCACACTACTCAAATTCTTGGAAGTTCTATATTTATGAACCAAATTTGAAACATTATTCTTGGATCACTAGAACTTCACTAGAGACATCTATTGGTGAGATGAAAAGAAGCAATACGGAAACTACTCCTTCTTCTTCATCTTTGATGAGATGTGAAAAATAATATTAAAATAACTCCTGTAATCGGATATATATAATCCAGATTTTGTGAACAAGTATTTGAACATACTCAAAATGTTGTAAAAAAATTTCTCTTTGAATTTATTTAATAAAACACTGGATTGGCATCTGAAACGCAGGGCTGATCACCTTAAATTCGTGTATTTAACGATTGAGTGTCATCTCAATTTTCAGTGCCTTATGCACCATTGAGTATAAACAAGGGCAAGAAGAAGAAAATTCATACACAAATAACCAGTTTTAATCAGCAAAACACCAGCTTCGAAAACGGTTATGTTTGTGTAGATCACAGTAAAAAAATTAATGTGTCAACCTTTTAAACATTTGTATTTTCTTAAATGTATAAATAATCGTTAATTCAAAATAAGGAAATTATCTTAAGTGAAGATGAAAGATAATCTGAATAATTTATTTCCTAACGAAGATCCTTTTAATTTCCTTTTAGAATTAGTTTTGATCCTTTACCATCCTAATTTCTTCTGGTAAGAATTAAATGGCGTTTTCCCGACAAACTTGTATAATTGTTTTGCTGCTGTTCTTATATTTTAATTTATAAGTTAATAAGATAACTTTTAATAGATAACTTTTCTGGTGTTTATTTATAAATTTACGTATCAGCAAATGAAATGATTTTTATAAACTTTATAAAATGAAATAACATTGTTATTACCACTTTATTATAAATAAAATTAAACCTACCGGTTTCAACAAGAACCTTGTCATCATCAGGGTTTATATTAATTCAAAAACATTAAAATACTCTCACCAAAAAACTTCCACACACTCCGTAAAAATTCTAAATGTTATTTAACAATAAAAAAATATATCTATACTCACATGTGTCTATCAATGTCTCATATCGGTTAATATAATATATCTAGAGGTTCTTAAGATTTGAATAGTGTGGTTGTCAGATGTAGTAGAGTTGGTGAATGTTACACGTGTGTAAAGTGAGTACTTGATCAGGCCGTAAGCCCTGTAAATTCCTTCCATATTCTTCTTCATCTACATATGTTGAGATGTCAAAAAATGTAAAACTCCTAAGTGAATCCAGATTTGTGTAAAACATTAAAATACTCTTACCAAAAAACTTCCACGCACTCCGTAAAAATCCTAAATTTTATTTAATAATAAAAAATAACATTTAGGATTTTTACGTGTGTGGAAGTTTTTAGGTGAGAGTATTTTAATGTTTTTGAATTAATATAAACCCTGACTATGACAAGGTTCTTGTTAAATCCGGTAGGTTAAATTGTATTTATAAAAAAATGGTTATAACAAAGTTATTTCATTTTGTAAAGTCTATAAAATGTGCCACAGAGTATCTGCGGAAATCATTCAGGAAATGAAATGATTTTTTGTACCATTTTACAAAGTTTAATTTCCTAGTTTTGAATCTAAGTGGGATATTAGGCATTCATTACATATTACATATTATTTATACAAATCATTTTCATAAAATAATCATATAACAAAATATGTTGAATGTCTAAAAATCTTTGCTCACAAATTAAAAAGTGTTTAGCTTTTTTTGGGCGTTATTAATATCAAATTTTTATTTATTTATTGATGACTCAACACAGATGAAGACGAATATTTGGTAGTCTGGGTATTTGAAAGGTAATTGAACCGTCATAGGCTGGTTTGAAAGATCACTTTTCACACGTGCAACATTTACCATTCCGATCATGATTGACAGACACAGTCAAAATCTTGGGAACCAACCAACGGTTCCAGACTCACCCATTATTTAAATTTACATCTATTTCTATAATAAAATGAAATCCTCAAGCCAATTCCATAACTTGTATATAATAATAATTATAAAACACTACTTTAATTCACTGAATTTAAGTTCATTATGTCAGAAAATTTTATATTAAATGATGGTTTTTATCCTCACCCTTATTATTGAAATCCTTTAGTACACAAGAATGATACACGATTTACACACAACGAAGGTTTGATAGTCCGAAGAATTAACAATAAATATGGGAGTCGAACACTGCAATATATCGTTCAAAACATTTTTAATTTGATGCCAACGGATGTTAGAAGTCAAAATAAAATATGGAACAAAGGCAAAATGATGGAATGGGTAAATGATCAGGAGTTAATTTTATGAAAATTGTAAAATGTTTATAGTCCTAATTTTTTGTGTCTTTATTAGGTTTAAATCGTTAAAAACAAACATGTATACAATATTAAATGCTGTCAGCCTGATAATGTCAGTAACGACGAAACTCATTCACTGGTCAAATAATATCTTGGTTGCTAATTTATTGCATAAAAAGCTCCACTATTTGTACGATTAGCCAAAATAGAAAAAAATCGGTTATCTTCGGCACAAGGCATTATGACAAATTGTTGATCGACGAGCTAAAAAATGACCCAAAGTAATTTGGCGTTTTAATGAATTTATGCTAATCCCTCTTTATCAACTGGAAACAGAAAAAGTCCCTTTCCCCCTCCCCTCCCGTTCCCCAAACACCGTTTAGAAATCAGAACCAAACCACCCCTGCTTGAATAATTAAATTATTATTTCATTCACTCTTTACAGATATAACTACATTTTTTTTTTAAATACTCGTACTTTCTAATTTAATTTAACGGAGAAAATGCCGAGATTATTTTTTTTATTTCTTTGGCCGTCACCTAGTAAGAGAATTATTCTACCAGTGTCAAGCTTGTTTTAATTTAAAAAAAATCTTATTTATTGTTTCGGAATTAACTTTGTTTTCTTTAATTACTGTAAAAATAATATCAATTAATAAAATGTGATCCAATGGTGCAAAGATACGTGTCAAAGTGTGTAAACCTGAGACATTTGTTTTATTTCATTCTAACAACTGCGTGCCACACCTGTATGGAAGCATTTACTTGGTCAGCCGTATAAGGATTAAGTCAAAATAAATATCAGATTTTAAAGATAATATAATATTACTATGGTCAGGAAGACAGGTCCATACAGAGATATGATTTGTTTCAATGCATTCCGCTTTATTTAAAAAAAAGGTATTATTTTTTTTTTGACATCTCATCAAAGATGAAGAAGAATATGGAAGCCTGGGCATTTACGGGGCTTACGACCGTCATAGGCTGGTTTAAGTGATCACTTTACACACGTGTAACATTCACCAATTCTACCCATTATTGACAACCACACTACTCAAATTCTTGTGTGGTTGTCAATAATGGGTAGAATTGGTGAATGTTAAACGTGTGTAAATTGATCACTTAAACCAGCCTATGACGGTCGTAAGCCCCGTAAATGCCCAGACTTTCATATTCTTCTTCATCTTTGATGAGATGTCAAAAAATAATATGAAAATAACTCCTGTAATTGGAGATAATCCAGATTTTGTGAACAAGTATTTGGACACACTCAAAATGTTGTAAAAAAAAGGTGTTTGAAAATGATGTTCAATGCATCGAAATACGTGCCACAATATGTAGATTTAAAAAAAAATGTATTGAAAAAGCGAAATTTTAATTGATAATTCATAGGTATTACCACAAAATGACGAATCAATCAATAAAAATATGTTATTTTTATCATGTTGTGTAGAAAGCCGTGTGACATCGACGTGGCATTTTTTATCACGTTTAACCCTTTCCGGGTTCCAATGGGCTACTTTAGTAGGGATTTTTGTAATTAGTGTTGAAATACAAAGTTTGATAAAACAAATCCACTTAATTAAATCTGATTTTGGAAATGGAATTTCGCGTGGCTACAAATGGAGCATTTTCCTTTGATTATTTCCCAAACCTTTTTTTGCTCAGTTCCACTAATATTTGAACTTAAGCAATTTTTGCTCAGTTCCACTAATATTTTGACTTCTGCGGTTACTAAAAAGCGGTGCGATACTCAAGTTTCAACACTACTTATATTATTTTGCGTTATAACTTTACTTGGTCTAATAACAATAATAATAATAAAATCCTTATCCGCACCCCAATGGTGCATAGGGCACTGTGTCATATAAACGCAGTGTTATCTTGATCGTTAATATATGATGGAAAGGTGATCAGCCTTCCGCTTCAGGTACCAGTCCATGTTAATTTTGAATAAATGTTTCAGTGAAAAAATCACTAATATTTATTTTACCCCCCTTGGGAATCGAACCAGGGACCTCCAGAACGGTAGCCGTAACGGTAGCGTTAACCAACTTTACTTGGTCTATTACATTATTTTATTTTAGGCTATTACTTTACTTTATTTTGGGCTATTACATAATGTCCTCAGAAGACGAAACGCGTCACGTATTCAGAAATACATAAATAAATGTAGAATTCAATCCAACAAAAACCTTGTTTTATTTTGGATATATTGCCCAACAGTGGTTATATACTTATTTTATTTACATTTTTGTAAAAAAACTTAAATAAAAATGACTAACCACAAAGTAAATGTTTTAAATATTAATATTGAGAATGCAATAAAACAAGTTTAATTATTTTTCGTAGATATTTATAAACGTAGATTTTCATTTGATCGCCAGACTTTAGGGTTCATTGAATTTGAAGGCTCTGGTCTATATTTCATTTGGATCTATGGCGAAATCACTCCCCTTCAAAGCAACAAAAGATTGTTTCACTGTCGGAGAATACGTTTGTGTTGCTCCTTTCTTATTAAATGAGAGGTTCTACATTATTAAGTGAAGCGTTTTCAACCCTCAAACAGCCGTGGGGAAGAAATCTAACCCCTTTGTATCGACCCGTCAACGTCTTGCTAACGTCGTCATTAATAATTATAAATTACAAAGTGACAAGTGAATGAGATCGTCCATGAGAAAGCAGTTTTATTTATGTCTGGCGTTAGTAAACCCGACGCACTGTGGTTCCTTCAGCACGCTAGGGAACAATTCTTTTTATTTATTAAAATTTTACTTGGTATTTACCGCTATTTATGAAAATACATACATTGGTATGGCTTTGTAAAAATTCAAAACAATAATAAAGGAACAAGAATTATCTTTGTTTGAAGTTTTACTTGGTAAATACCACTTTTTGCGAAAATTCACATATTGGTATGACTTTCAATAAATTCAAAACAAAAATCAAGGAACATGAATCATCTTTCTTGGTAAATACAACAATTTTTTAAAAATTAATTTGAACACGTGATTAGATGCAGTCTACATCATTTTCATCACCCTATTCATACAGAACAGATTATACAATAATAAAAAATTGTATTTATGAAGTGAAACTTTAATTTAAAAAATATATAAATATTTAAAGATAGAAAAATGAACTATGTTAAAGAAATTAAAATTGTTTAAAGTATGTTAACTATTTCAAATAAAACGATAAAAAAATAACAAAAATGAAGTAGAAATTATAAAAATTATTCATTTGAAAAGTCATAAACTACAACATTTTGAAACAATAGGAATCCATATTTTTTTCATTATTAACAATATAGGAATGACTTTAGCGTCTCCCCTTTTGTATTCTTTTTTGTCACATGATAAAAAAAAACAACACCTACCCCCTTTTTATACATCAAAGAAATATTAATTTAAGAGTAAAAGGTAAGAGTAAATAAAATTTAAGAGTAAAAGTTCATTAATATTTATCATGATCTTTCTAGAAATCGAACCCAGGGCCTCCAGCATAGTAGATAAACGCAGTAACTTTTACACTACGGATGCAGAGATAGGTAATTAATAGTCACATGAAGTAATCGTGAATAATTTTACCTTTAAAGGGTTAAATTGTTATATGCCAAACAATATATTTTGAAGCTAAAAATCAACATAACATTTTGTCCTTTACTCTATGCCAAATGAATCATAGTGCGATATTTTCCGGGATCAAAATAGTTTTTCAATCTCAAATATAACTATAAATAAATTGAATATTGACTTTCAACCTTTATTTTGATGTCTTCCCGGTAGTAAAATTTATTTAAACAATTACTCCATTTTTTTGCTTCTAAATGGCAGCTTTGATAAAAAGCACGGTTTGATCAATATATTTTTTTAATTGAAAATAGTTTTGAAATTGCAAGTGAAAAGAGATTTTCAAAAAGCTTTCTCCTGAAAAATCACTCGTTATTCAAAATAGTGTTCATTTAATAAATTGAATGCTTTGAACATTGCTTTGTTTTTTATTACACTTTAAAAGGTTACTTTTATCTAAAAAAACTCATTAAAATTGATACGTCCCTCGAAATACATCTCATTTAATATATGTTACAATTTTTTAATGGTAGTACTGTATGGCTTATTATATTTATAATTAACATTTGCTACATCCAGCAACGGGCTGTTGTGACTCAGTCTAGTTTAATGAAAAAGAAAGAATTGAAAAAGCACACATTTCTAATGATGTACATTGAATTAAATGACTGTGGAAGATTGTGGTCATGCGATATTTTAGAGGCTATCAATACCCACGCTCTATACCAAGAGTCATATTTAGATTTCTATGTAATGCTGTTACTATCAACAGATGGCACTGCCAATCACGTTATGAAAAAATGTTTAAAAAAAATCGTATCAATGTAAAAACGTGTGCGTTTTCAAATGCAACGTTGAGTCTAAATTTCAGGGCAATCTATGAATATCTTCAAGAGATTAAAAATTATGAACAAATGAGTATTTGAATTTTTATCTATAAAGATTTAACATTAAGATTTTTTTTAACTGTTTGTTTTTATTCGTTTTTACTTTACATTTTTTATTTAAATTTTTTAAATAAAATTTATTTAAATCAAAATTCCACGCTTCGGAAATATTTAATATAATGAGGTTCCAATAAATACACAGCATCAATCAATGTTTTATAAGAATTTCATGGTAAATTTAACAATGATGGTATTTAAATCATCCCTTACAGTATTTAATATGCGTTGATTTAATGAGGAATATAGATAAGGCCTTTTCTGTTGAATATTCACACCCACCCCTATTATTAAGAATCCACCCCAAAGTAAGCATGCTACCTCGTAATTACATTAAACGAATGGCCCAAGGGAAGCTAAGATACAATAAATCTGACCTTTTTTCGGACGTTTCATACACGTATTCATAAGTAATGTTATTTTTTAACTGTACGAAATGAATTCAATTTGCGTATTTACGCTCGTAAAATTAAAAAAAAAATGTTTTTCTAAACACAGAAGAAAGTAAAGATTAGTAAATAAAAGTATTGTATAATTTATGAAAAAAATACTGAAACTTGAAAAATAGTAGGGTACATAGTAAAATCAAAGAGGATTTTTCCCCTCTCTTTATTTATAGAACAATTTTATATTTTATATTTTAGTTATTATACAGACCTGAATGATGGAAGTTTAACTTCTGAAACATGTAGTCTATAATAAAACTCAAGTGGTAAAAAACGAAGTGTTTTCTTTAATCATTAAACAAAATATTATGATAAAATATCAAAACCTTATTTTAACAATTTTTTATCATTTAACGTTAACGATGAATGTAAAGGAGAGTGTTAAATTACGGTACCGCAAAGTTAACGACTTAATATACAAAATAACCTTATATAAAATTGTAAATTTTGTACTGACATTTCTTGGTAGAACTATATTTTACATAATAATATAAAAACAATATTTTGTTTATATTTGAAGTGATTACATTGTGATTTTCCATTTTATTTTTAAAATATATATTTGTTTTAAAATCACTATGAATATTTTATAATAACTTTATTATAACATCTACTGGTTTCGAAGCTAACCGCTTCTTTATTAAGAGTGATATACGATAGGATATAGTACTTATCAAAGTTATAATAAAACATTTATAGTGATTTTAAAACAACGTTATATTTTAATAATAAATACGATATAGTTTTTAACATACACATTTTATTTGACTAGTTATCGTGGATTGAATGATAAATGTGACAGGTTAATATGTTGAGGGATTACTTAACCAGGCAATGAATCCTTTAAATACCCAGATTTCTATATCATTCTTCATCACTGTTGAGATTTTAAAATTAAATTGATAAACTTATATTTATCAGGTATGCCAAATACTTGAAAGTGGTCAGGTTAGGAGTCGTAACAATCGGTGGGTATGTATGAGGAGATGCATGAACGTGGACGATGCGAAGAATGTTTGCAAAGACAGAGTGGTGTGGTTTTCTATTCTCTCTGCCTACCCCTGCGGGGAAGCGGCGTGATGGTTAGTTAGTTTTTATTTTTATTTTTTATATTTATATATTTCATCGCGATGAAAAACGATTGAAAATCGTATCCCTAAATGATCTCAGAGCGATATGTTTAATACCTACACGAGTCAGTGTTTATTCAGTATTATCATTATATTAACAGGATATAAAATAGACGAGATCCTTTCTGTATTTTATCCCAATTGCTGGGGTTTTAAATCCACGGATCAGGTTCGAGGTACTTGATTACTCCGTCAATCTTTCTTCTGAGCGAAAGTGACAAGCTCTTTATGGTAATTAAATACTCTTCAGGGAAAGCTCGATAGGGTTGCGCCAAAAACCCCTTTCCAAACTAATTTTTCATTTTATTGTATAATTTTTTTACTTTTTTTTTTAATGTTAATAATATTAGTATATAACCACTCCGCCTCCGTAGTGTAATGGTCAACACGCTCGGCTACCATTCTACAGGTCCCGGGCTCGATTCTCAGAGGGGGGTCTAATAAATATAAGTGATTTTTTCACTCTAATATTTATTCTTTATTCCCCTTGACTGGTACCTGAAGCGGAGGGCTGATCACCTTTCCTTCGTGTGTTAGTGATCAAGATAACACTGCGTTTATATGATGCAGTGCCCTATGCACCATTGGGGTGCGGATAAGGGTTAGAATGAAAATATAACCAGTCACCGAGATTTTTTTGTCTACCGGTTTCGAACTTCGAACCCCGCCCACTCCGTTCATCCTTTCATCCTACGAGTATATAAGCTGTTTCATTAATACGTTTAACCCTAGTGCATGTTTAACGTCGGCTCGTAACGCATGTCTGTGCTGAAAATTTAAGTGCATGTTGGCCTTCGGGTTGACCAAAAATCGCATGTGTTAAACATTTTGTGTAGTTTTATGTGTGTAAATGGTGCTATGGTAGTATTGTTTGCATGCTGTAGTAGTGATTGTCCTGACGAAGAGGCGAATACGTCTCGAAAACGGTAGACATAAAAATCTCAGCGAGTGGTTGTATGCTAATATTATTAACATTTTTGTAGATAAATAAATAAGTAAAAATGACTAACAACGATGTAAATGCTTTAAATATTAATAATATTGAGAACAGTATAATTTTATTTAATATTTCGGCATTCACTTTGTGGTAAGATATGACGAAATTGTAAATGAAGACACTTGTTTTTTACCACTTCAGTTTTTTTTTACTTTAACGACTAGTTTCAGAAGCTGCATATACTTCCATCTTTGGGTCTGTTGTCTCTCTAGGCTTCTCCTGAAGAGTTTCCTCCCTGCAATGAGCAAATGCTGATGTTCCTGATTGGTCCACACTAGATTATCCCTCCTGTTTCCAGCACAGATTAAAATTAAACAACCACTTTTTCAGTTGTGAGAAACAAAAATTCCCTTGCAAAAAGCAAAATAACAAATGAATGCAATTTCCATTAAAAAATAGCCGTTCTTTGCTTTCTTTTCAAACTATATTTGAGATTTCAATTTTTCCGTAATGGAGAAACCCAGGTGTGTGAACATGGAATCGCACACACTCATGTTTTATTTTATTATTTACGTTAAACAAAAATCTATTTGATCTTTGTACATAATACAGTCCAGGGTAACATTAAATAAATACTAGAGTAAAAAAATCACTTATATTTTACATAATAAGCAAGGTAAATAATAAATGAAACTTAAAAAAATACAACAAAATGATGGATAACCCTTTCGGAAGAAAACTGCGACAGCCCTGCACCGTGGACAGTCTCATTTATTAATAAAGGCTATCAATCACGCGTCCGATTGGCCGATAAGCCTCGAACAATCGCTGCTCGTCGCTGCTGACGTCACGTCGTTAAGTTGACGTCACGCCGCCGCCCGACGTCGGGTCGTTAGGCTGACGTCGCTTCTTCGCGTCAGACAGCCGAAGCCTTCCACCTCTTTCGGCATCTTTCTTTCGGGATTTCGAGCTTTCCGCTGGGGTGGAGATGAGCTTTTTATAGAGCCTAGGAGAAATTGCCCTTTCTTTCCCGTTAAATGTATTTCACCACGCGCGAAATGAAATTTGAAAAACATGATAAATAAAAACAATTACTTTAATATATATATATATATATATATATATATATATATATATATATATAAATATATATTTATATATATATATATATATATATATATATATATATATATATATATATTTATATATATATATATATATATATATATATATATATATATATATATATATATATATATATATATATATATATATATATATATATATATATATATATATATATATATATATATATATATATATATATATATATATATATATATATATATATATATATATATTTATATATATATGTATATATATATATACATATATATATATATATATTTATATATATTTATATATATATATATATATATATATATATATATATATATATATATATATATATATATATATATATATATATATATATATATATATATATATATATATAAATATATAAACAGCAAAAAAAACAGTATTCCATATATATAATTTTTTTAACTGACGCTTTTTAATATGCAGTAAATGTATATTATGTAGTAAAAACGGGAATGTAGCATGAATAAAATGTAATTAAAATCATCTTCTGCTTATTATTTTCCAGGTCCTTATAAAAGCACATTTTTATAAGGACCTGGAAAATTTATCCAAATATATTTACAGAATTGGCGTTTAATTTGTAGAACTCCATTTGAATTTATATTAAATTTTCAATCCAAATTAAAAATTAAAATCAAACACTGATTTTAAATGTTGTAGATGATTGTTTCACCTAGTTAGTTTCATCAGTTTGAAAATGGCATAACAAGGCAAAATAATAAATAATAATAAAACCCTTATCCGCACCCCAATGGTGCATAGGGCACTGTGTCTTATAAATCGTTTTACACATGAAGGAAAGGTGATCAGCCCTCCGCTTCAGGTACCAGTCCATGGTAATATTGAATAAATAGTACAGTGAAAATAATCACTTATATTTATTTTTACCCCCCTTGGGAATCGAACCCGGGACCTCCAGAACGGTAGCCGAGCGTGCTGACCATTACACTACGGAGGCGGACAAGGCAAAATAATTGTCACAAATTTTATTTGTAAGGGTTTTTAATACGAGTGATAAAATATAATTTAGCTCACTCTAAAAATCAGTCAATGATTTTAATATTGAATGTTTAAATTTTCAAATTGATATTTTAAGTATAATTATTATTTTAAAAAATATAATCATTAAAAATAACAAAGTTCATGCTTCAAATATCGACTGTATAAAGTATTCCTGACGAAAATTACATCACTTTGGATTTCCGTGTATATTCAAAATTCGTAGACATAATTTCAAAGTCTAATAAATCATAATGTATTAAGATACGATATCCGTATATTTGAGTTATCCCAAAGGAACGAGATATATTATATTTCCAGTTCCAGAATCGTTATATACGAGTTTCAAGGAGCATTTTACAGGATGGGTGAAAATATGAAAATGAAAAAAATAATATTAATTTCCATCTCATTCAATTACTTGTAGAGTATATATACACACACACACACACACAAACACACACCCACACACACACACACACTCACCCCAACCAACATAAGAATAGCATTATCGGAGGATTTTTTTAATTGGCCATAGTTTGGTTAATTAATGTTGTATAATATATTGTTTTGGCTGTAAAAATCCCAAATAAAAAAAAAAAAAAAAATAAAAATAAAAAAATAAAAAAAATATATATATTTGAACACAACATTTTGAGTGTGTCCAAATACTACTAAGAAGTTTTTTTTAAATTTATTCTCTTTTTATTTAATATGGTTACAATGTTTTTACAATTTAAGTTAATTTTCTTAATATTTCTTACAATTTTCAAATAAAGAATGCAGTTATTTTTACATTTTCGACATCTCAATGCGGATGAGGAAGAATATGGAAGTCTGTATTACAAAAAAAATATAATAAAAAATTAAAATTAAAATCCGCAAAGTTAATGCCGTATGAGAAAATAATATAATATTTGAATGTTAAAAATTGTATCAATTATAAAAAATATAATATTAATGATCAATTGCAATTTTTATTTGCCCACCGTGTATATTTGAACGGAAAAGCTAAAAGACATCAAGGCTATATTAAATGTATCTTTTATAATCCTTGAATATTTTTTATATGTGTATTTTTGTCAAAATGTCGCGGCAATACCCATAGCGCACAGCCTACAGCGTACAGCCTACAATCTACAGGACAGTCCGAAGGCTTTAAGAGGGATTTTCCAACCCTTGTATCAAAGGGTTGGAAAATTGTACTGTATTTGTTTGTAGATAAATAACTTTATTCATTCTGAAAGTTTTTTTTTATTTTTGTAAAAGGAAATAATTTCTCCGAAACGGTTCATCTGGCCCTTCAATTCGGACGAGTTAAAAAAATTGAGCTTTTCAGTCAATTGAGTAAAAGGGTGGTTTATTTTTTAAGCAATTAAAACTTTAACGATATTGTTGGGTAAATATATACAAAATAACATGGTTATTGGATTAAATTCTACTTTTATTTACATATACATGATAATATGTGACGCATTTCGTCTTATTCAGACATTATCAAACACTGACCAATGACCAATGTCAGTGTTTGATAATGTCTTAGTAAGACGAAACGCATCACATATTATCATATATCGTTCACTCCTTTCAAGAACGTCATAAATCAAAATACTTCATTTTTCAGGAGAACGTTTTTAAAGTTTAAAAATATAATACAATGTATTAAAAATAAATATCAAGCCTCTTATTGAATTTTTACTGTGCAACTGTCTGCAGTTACAATTTATATATTACGATATTTTTTTAACATCTTCCTTTTTTTCTATTTTTTCTTTTTTCTTTATTTTTCTATTTCTTCTTTTTCCTTCTTACAAATCCTCAGATATGTCTGTTCCATTATCCAACTCTTGTGATGTGGACTGGCAGCTGTCACGCCATCGTTTTGGAGGTCTTCCAGGTGGTCTTCTTTCTTCTTACCCTTATCCACACCCAATGGTGCATAGAGCACTGCATCGTTAGTAAGCAGTGTTATCTTGAACGAAAATGAACATAATTGAAGGAAAAGTGCCCAAATGACAGCAGCACAGCGTTTAAATGTATTATAATATGAAATAAATAATAAGTGTGAAAAATCATTTTATTTTGTCTGAACCCCCTGAAAATCGAACCCGGGACATTCTGCATGGTAGCCAAACGCATTAACCATTACATGACGTTGTCGGATGGATAATCAAATTACCAGGTCTGAAAAATTTCATTAAATATCATACACAAACTGATTTAAAAATAAAATATTTCCAAATAACGTCAAACAGTTTCATACTGGAAGTATAAAGCTTACATTTCACGGCTGTTCAGTCGCAGTAATTGAAATTCCTTTTTAAAAATTTAATTCTAACTTCGAAATCCTTTCGGAATGGAGGGATTTCACGTTTCCCAACTAGAGGAGGCAGATTTATTTTGTAGATTAAAACTGAAAAAATAAACCTATAAATTTGGGATACGAGATTCCACCTGGACATTCTGTTTTCAGAATTCCATATTTATCTAAACTTATATCTAAATTACAAAAAAGAGAACTTTGAGATAAAGGTTTGAAAAAAACTACAAGAATGAAGATATTTGATTACAGCAGTTTATTAAAAAATATGTACAATATTTATTTTGAAAAAAATAAAAATATATGTTATATTTCGAAAGCATTTTTTTAGTTTGTTTTATGGTAATGCAACACATATTACCATGTTTTTGACTATATTAGTGGATTTTTATAATAAAACATTGAAAAACCACACCATTTCCTATTTTAAAACCTTTAAACTTCATGTTTTTAGAAAAATTGTTTATTGTTTATGGGTTTGAAAATTTATGATGAGATGCCTGAATGTATGAAGAATGAAGAGTCTGAATGAATTTAAAATCAAATGTTTCGTTTACTGTAAATAGATATGTATATATATGGTGCATAGGGCACTGCGTCATAACGCAGTGTTATCTTGATCGTTTACACATGAAGGAAAGGTGATAAGCCCTCCGTTTCAGGTACCAGTCCAGGGTAATATTGAATAAATATTACACTACGGAGGCAGATATATATTTATATATATATATATATATATATATATATATATATATATATATATATATATATATATATATATATATATATATATATATATATATATATGTATATAAATATATATATATATACATATATATATATATATATATATATATATATATATATATATATATATATATATATATATATATATATATATATATATATATATATATATATATATATATATATATATATATGTATATAAATATATATATATGTATAAATATATATATATATATATATATATATATATATATATATATATATATATATATATATATATATATATATATATATATATATATATATATATATATATATATATATATATATATATATATATATATATATATATATATATATATATATATATATATATATATATATATATATATATATATATATATATATATATATATATATATATATATATATATATATATATATATATATATATATATATATATATATATATATATATATATATTTATATATATATGTGTTATACATATATAGATGATGTAAATTTAGTATGAATAATAGTTTATATTAATAGTAATATAAGCTAACTTAAATTTTTTTTTAACGTTTTGATAAATATTTTCACGATCTAAGGTCACATCGTATGCTATTTGAATTAACGCAAAACATTTTATATATGTCACTCTAACTACTGCGCGCCACAACCGTGTGGAAGCGAGACAACAATGAAATGCATTACTCCCATCCTTTAGTTCAAGATTCGCAAAGTCAATTTATCAACATAGTCCTGACTGCAGGTCGGATGTCGCGAGCTCCATATTATTATTACATACAATATTTCTGTAAATACACCTTGAGTCTTTTAAAACCCCCATTAGAGCATGCTTTAAATATAGATATTCGGTTGAGGAAGATCAAAAGTAAAACATAATTTAAAAAAAAAATTGGCATTACCGATAGTTTAAATTGTACCAATAGAAATGCTGGTTGAAATTTGAATGAAAAAAAATAAAACTACTACTTCTACTACCATCACGCTGTTTCCCCGCAGGGGTAGGCAGGGAGGATGGAACGCCACACTCTTCTGTCCTGACATACACTCCTCGCCTCCTTCACATCCATACATCTAGTCATATATGCCCTCCGATTACGCAGACTTTTGACACCGCCAGATTGTAGGTTCTGATTGATCCGATCGTGCCAAGTCTTTTTTGGTCGTCCTCGTTCTGTTTTACCTCTCACATTCAAAAAATATATTTTCTTAGTCATTCTCTCGTTATCCATTCAGTCCACATGTCCACACCACCGCAAAGAACTCTTCCTAATCTTTTCAATTATTCCTCGTTCAGCCTTACATTCCTTTCTTATATCTTCGTTTTTAATTCTGTTATACAATGATTTTCCACTCATTCGTCTGAGGGAGCGCATATCCTTAATAAATCGGACTTATCAGGGAAAAGGACTGTTTTGCCTTCATTTATTCTTAGTCCTAAGGATGACAAAGTATTTAAATAAAATATAAAGGGAAAGAACAACGACTAAATGTTACAAAAAAAAGCTTTTTTCCTTTAGTGAAATGTGTAATGAGGTAGAAGACGATGGTATTTAAAATAGAAAAATGTTTAAAATTAATATTTGAAGCACTAAATTTGTAATTTTTGATTTTATAATTTAAATGTAACTTCGATTTAAAATCACTATAAACACAAAAACAAAGTTACATTTTAATTAGAAAAATGTATTTTTAAAAACCTGTTTTTTTTTTACTGTAGTGGATGGTACATTTAGCTACTATACTAGTGGTCTCAGGTTTGATTCCCATGCAATCTAAATAAATTCAGCAGATTATATCTACCACCTCCGTGGTGTAATGGTTAGCGTATTTACGTACCGTGCTGGAGTTCCCGGGTTCGATTTCCAGGGGGGGGGGTTTAAAATACATATTAGTGATTTTACACTCTAATATTTATTCACTACTACCCTTGACTGGACTTCGTCAATACGTTGCCCTATGCACTATGTGGTGCGGATAAGGGTTTGAAGAAGAATAGAATATCGTTTTTAAAATTAAAAAAAATATATATATTTTTGGAAAAACTTATTTATTTTAAATTGAAACGGCTAGTGCTACTATGCTTGTAGTCTGAGGTTCGATTCCCATTGAGTAAAAATAAATTAAGTTGATTTTTATCTAATTCTATATATATATATTAATTCAATGTCACCTCACCTGTTCTGAAGTATAAAACTCATCACTTTGCTTTGCGTATAGTATCTTTAATTACTTAAACAAAATATTTATAAAAGTAAACTGTTCGTTTTATTAACTTATCATGATAGTGATTTCAATTTATTTTTCCGTGTAGTCAAAATCAATTAACAACATTTTGAGTGTGTCCAAATACTTGTTCACAAATCTAGATTATCTCCAATTATATGAATATTTTTCATATTATTTTTTGACATCTCATCAAAGATGAAGAAGAATATGAGAGTCTTGGCATTTACGGTTCATATTTGTCTAAATATATATGTATATATATATATATATATATATACATATATATATATATATATATATATATATATATATATATATATATATATATATATATATATATATATATATATATGTATATATATATATATATATATATATATATATATATATATATATATATATATATATATATATAACATTTTGAGTGTGTCCAAATACTATAATATAATATAAGAGTTTCTGCCTAGTAAAAAGCTTCTTTACATCTCACCAATAGATGTCTCTAGTGAAGTTCTAGTGATTCATGAACAAGGTTTCTAAATTGGTTCATATATATAGAACTTCCAAGAATTTGAGTAGTGTGGTTGTCAATAATGGGTAGAATTGGTGAATGTTACACGTGTGTAAAGTGATCACTTAAACCAGCCTATGACGGTCGTAAGCCCCGTAAATGCCCAGACTTCCATATTCTTCTTCATCTTTGATGAGATATCAAAAAAAAAAAAAAAATATATATATATATATATATATATATATATATATATATATATATATATATATATATATATATATATATATATATATATATATATATATATATACAGTGGGTGGCCATATTATTAGGGACACTTCGAATTTCCTGTAATTTTCATTATTAAATGAATTTAATGAGCAAATAATTTGGTTTTTTGAAAATTTTTTTATTGATTGGGGTGCTTTATTTAGAATTTAGAAACTATGTTATCATGGATTTAATAATACTAATTTATTTTTATCATAATAAGTGATTATTCAACAATTTCGAAAAAATCTTAATTTTTAGTAATAACACCCTTTGCTGCGATTACAACCTTCAAACGTCAGGGCATACTTTTTAATGCAGATTTTTGAATTGTGCCAGAGATTAGGGTTATTATGCCATACTCTGATAAGAGTTTCTATCATTTGCCGCTTGGTGGTGATGACTTCTTTAACAATCTCACGTTTCGTTAGTTCCCAAAGGTTTTCAATGGGGTTCATATCCAGCTAATTCCCCGGGTAAGGCAAAACACAGAGGTTTTTTTCAGCCAGGAATGTGATAACACTCTTGGCTTTATGACACAATACCGAGTCATGCATTAACACATACTTTTCATCGCCAGGGAACCATTCTTGAGCCTCGGCTGGAGTCGACTTTTCAGTACTCGCTGGTACTATTCTTGCCTCATGGTCCCTTCCATGATAAAGAGGCATCCCATACCCTTAAATGAGATTACGGACCACAACATTATGCTAACAGGGTATTTTTAACCATCACCACAAGGCTGTCTGGGTGGAATTTTTCTCCTGGGCCACGTCGGAAAAATGAAGTTTTTCCCACCAAAATTTTTAATGTTGACTCGTCCAAGAAGCAGACCTGTAATGTATTACCATAATTGCAAAAATACATATATTTTTTATCTTCTTAATTTATTATACGAAAACAAGCCATAAATTTTCGAATCTAGTCCGAAACAGTTACATTCCGGTGTTCTTTGGCCCATAGGAGTCGTTTTTTCTTCATGCCTCAGTCAGGCGTAGTTTTTTGGTTGGACGTCGACCCATTAGATTTACTTCAACTAATCGTCTCTGAACTGTCCTTTTGGATACGTTGATTCCTTCATCGTTTATCAACAGAAATCAACAACAACTAGACAATCAACAGACTTTTTACGATTTTGGAAATAGATGTCCCTGATTTTATGGGCACCACGCGGAGTTGTGATGCTTTTTCTGCCTTTTTTTCCGACGCGGGCTGATTCTAGACGCAGGTTTTTATCAATTTTTCTTTAAATCCGATGGACTCCTGACTTCGAAACATCTGTTAGTGCTGCTATTTCTCTCTGGAAATATGTGGAATGAAGAAGTAAGGTTATAACTTCCCTATATTTTCTCGGAGATATGTTTGAAGACTTGCCCATACTTAAATTGAGAATATCATGGTTCAGTTCAAACTAAATTGAATTTTATTTAAAAATTCATTGAAATTAACTTATTGAATTAGCAAAACTAATAAATTATTAAACAACACTTACGTTTTTATAGTCTTGAACTCAAAAAACTTACAGAAAAATGGTTTAAAAAAATATTAACTGAGCTCACACCAATATCATTTTTCACTAATCAACATCCAAATGAAAAAAAACTTACTTTTTTGATATTTTACAGTATTGATACATCTTCAAAACAATAATAATGATACCAGCAACAAAAATACACGAGAAAAAATAGTTAAAACTTGTTAATTTGACCAAAAAATTAATTTAAACTTGAAAATTACAAAAAAGTACATGTGTCCCTAATAATTTGGCCACCCACTGTATATATATATATATATATATATATATGGAACTTCCAAGAATTTGAGTAGTGTGGTGGTCAATAATGGGTAGAATTAGTGAATGTTACACGTGTGTAAAGTAATAACTTAAACCCGCCTATGACGGTCGCCAGCCCCGTAAATGTTCAGACTTCCATATTCTTCTTCATCTTTGATGAGATGTCAAAAAAAAACAATAATCTGAAAAATCAATTAAATATTTATAATTTTTTTATTTTTTAACATCTCATCAAAGATGAAGAAGAATATGGAAGTCTGGGCATTTACGGGGCTGACGACCGTCATAGGCTGGTTTAAGTGATCATTTTACACACGTGTAACATTCACCAATTCTACCCATTATTGACAACCACACTACTCTAATTCTTGGAAGTTCTATATATATGAACCAATTTAGAAACCTTGTTCTTGAATCACTAAAACATCACAAGAGACATCTATTGGTGAGATGTAAAGAAGCTTTTTATTAAGCAGAAACTCTTATATTAGTATCTGAGGTCCGAATTCTGGATTATAATCACACACATATTACTTCAATATTCTTCTTCATCTTTGATGAGATGTTAAAAAATAATATGAATATAACTCCTGTAATTGGAGAAAAATCTAAATTTTGTGAACAAGTATTTGGACACACTCAAAATGTTGTAAATATTTATAACATCAATTCAATGTCACCCTGAGTATGAGACTCGTCAACTTCGTTAAGTCTCACAGTTGAAATCGTTAAAAATATATATACAAAGATCTAACTTCTACAATTCCTTAAGTGAAATATTTACGTTAGTCAAACTGTTCATTATTATTATTTTCATTTGAGTTACTACCCTTTCAGTTTTCAGTTTTCAGTTTTCAGTGTTGTCTGTTCGTGCTCTCTCCGACCATTTCCCGATTTAAAAGATTAACGAGAGTTCATTGTTTATTTTTGTCCTCCGTCCTTTAATCGCTAACGCCGATAGACTGACTCTATTTATTTCTGATTACCTTTCAACAATTAAAGTGTAACTTTAATATTATTTTGATACCTTGAATATTTTACTTATTTATTTTTTACAAAAATGTCAATAATATTAGTATTTAACCACTCACAGTGATTGTTATGTCTACCTGTTTCGAGACGTATCTGTCTCTTCGTCAGGACAATCACTACCACAGCATGCAAACAATACCACCCTTCACCACCAAAGCACCATTTACACACTCAAAACTATAATTTTTTTATATTATTTTTTGACATCTCATCAAAGATGAAGAAGAATGTAGAAGTCTGGGCATTTACGGGGCTGACGACCGTCATAGGCTGGTTTAAGTGATCACTTTACACACGTGTAACATTCACCAATTCTACCCATTATTGACAACCACACTACTCAAATTCTACTACTTAAACAAGCCTATGACGGTTGTCAGCCCCGTAAATGCCCAGACTTCCATATTCTTCTTCATCTTTGATGAGATGTCAAAAAATAATATGAAAATAACTTCTTTAATTAGAGATAATCCAGATTTTGTGAACAAGTATTTGGACACACTCAAAATATTGCTTAAAACTATATATACAATATGTCTAACACATGCGATTTTTGGTCGAAGTTTTGCGTAGTTGCATGATTTTTAGAGTCTAAAAATTAAAAAAAAAACAGCTACCACCCCCATTTCAACTTTTAACATCCCAGCTCTAAAATTTAGAATTAGCTTCATAAAAGGTGTTTGAAAATGATGCGGAATGTATCGAAACACATGCTACAATAGATTTGAATAAATATTGGGTATTAACCACGTAAAACTTTTTATAAAATGTATAAATAGTACCGCAAATTAACCAAAGAATCAAGTAATATATATAATTTATATTTGAAGCACTTACTTTGTGATTTTCCATTTTATAATTAAAATGTAACTTTGTTTTAAAATCACAATAAATATTTTATTATAACTTAATTATAATGTCTATCGGTTTCGAAGCTAACCGCTTCTTATACTATTGATCAGTCTTGATAAAGAATCGGTTGGCTTCTAAACCGGTAAACATTAAAATTAAGTTAAAATTAATAGTTATTTTAAAACAAAGTTACATTTTAATTACAAGTAATATCTTTTATTTATTAAAAGCATTGTTAATTTTGTGGTATGGTAATATAATACTCTCCTTATCATTAATTGAATAAGTACGATTAATTCATCGGTATTCACAAATAAGCCTTAATAAAAGTGGTAACACAAAGTGAACGATGAATGATAAGAAGAGTGTTGAATCAATAAAGGCTTTTTTTCATGTTGAACATTTCATTACAATCTACTAGTTGTTCATTTGCTCTAACGATTCTCATTGAATAGGTTCCGAAGAGTCGTTAAAGTATAATACTATACAGAAACGCGACAACTTCGCCGATAATAATAAATTATGTATCGATTCATTCCGAAATAACATCACCGAAATTATATTTTCAAAGTGTTTCCCGCACAGCCCCTCAAAACAGTCGAATAACAAGAAAGTTTTTGTTTTGAAAAGTTTGCCCAACAATTAGCGATTTAATCCGCACCCCCGAACCAACCCTCCGTGGAGCCTCCAATCCCGACTACCCCTGTTTTTGTTTTTGTGTCACTAATGGATCTACATAGCTCCACATATAGCCAAATGAAATGTTGTACGTTGAATAGGATTTGTTATTTTTCGAATGCGGTAGTTTTAATGCATTCCAATTTATGTTGGGGCCGAATTATAATCGCTCTGGAAGCGGATATAATTAAATATACGGCTTTCATTCAAGCTGTTTGTTTAAATTATCAATACAAATTACTTTGAATAAAAAATATTCAGTTTTTAGACGAATTATGTTTCTATTTATTGCATACATATTGTTTTGGGACACGCTTTTAAGGATATTTTGAAATAGTGTCGTAAACATTGAAGCGTGTAATATTTTTCATGTTTTTATGGGCAGTTTATGGCACCTGCATATATACATATGTACAAGAGCCAATGTATAAGTGTCGCATTAACTTGATGACGTCACGGTTATCAAGTGAAATCTATTAAAATGGTTTCTGTATTATTTTCAATTTCCAATTTAGATCCATCTCACTTGTTTCTGCTTTCCAATAAAAAATAAATAAAAATAAAGGTAGTTACATTATTTACATCTCAACATAAATTGAGAAGAATATTAAAGTCTGGGTAATGCCCAGACTTTAATATTATCATTCATTGAATAATTCAGAGCTAACGACCTTCATAGGCTTAGTTTAGTGATCACTTTACACACGTGTAACATTCACCAATTCTACCCATGGTCGACAATGACACTATTCAAATTTTTGAAACTACTAGTTTTTTTTTCTTTGTAGTAGTTCAAAAAATTATAAAATTTGTCACACAGTACATGTGAGTTCTCAAGAGTTCACAACACAATCTGTGTTAGAATAGGGAAAGCTTTTATTGATTAATTTTATTTGTAACAGCCCTGTAAGTACCCACACTCCTAATACTTCTTCACCTTATTCAGATGTATGAACAAGTATTTAGACACACTCAAAATATAAATTATTAAAATAAATTTTAATATAAAATAAAATAGGGGAAAATAATTTCCAACGTTATTTCCATAGATTGTAAGAAATAGTGACCAAACTTTAATGGCTTTCATCCCTTTTAGGAGTAGCATATATTCAAAACATCCCTTCGTTTTTACATACATTCAAGTCTGCTGAAAATTAGATTAAGCCTCCCCTCAGGACCCCAAAAGGAAATGGCTAATATATAATTTATTTTCGGACGCAGAGGTCGTTTGATTTGACCTCCAAGCTAGTAATCAAATTGGGGATGTTTTCAAAACGCTGCATATAAATCCACCCCTTAAAAGCCAACGAATTTCATGGTAAAAATGTATGATTTTTTTCGATATATCTCAATGGTATTCCACCATAATTTATTAACGTAATATATCAAATAAAATTATTTATTAAAAAGACTTTTATTTTGAAAAAATCATAAAAGAACTAACAAAAAGATTAAATACATTATTATCTGCACATGAAAATAAAAATATAAATGTGAATTTGTTCAAAATCTCTAAACTCTTCAAATTTTTAAACTTTTGCTTAAAATTAGTGTTATCTGGTTTTTTTACAGAAGGATATTTTTTTAAACTTATTTTCCACCTCAATGATAACGCCGATTGTTTAAAGTAACGCCCATACAGCGATACTGTTTTTTTGCATCTTAAAAGCATTGTCAGCTTTGTGGTGTTTGGTTTTGATTATTCATACAAAAATATTAGTTAATATTTTAATATTAATCCACTTTTAAAAGAGTTGTCAACTTAATAAAGTATTCATACTATACAATTTTCCGTTTAAGTTTTGAACTAAATAAAACCATTATTTTAACTTAGTAAACTTTAGGGTGTTTAAAAAATTGTATTCATCATCAATGTTTAACGAAATACAGTGCCTTATATTTAAAACTTTTTGTTTATATAATAAGCTTTTCTTATTCAAACCTTCATCTGCACCCGATAGTGAATAGGGCACTGAATCATATAAACGCAGTGTTATCTTGATCGTTGACACATGAAGGAAAGGTGATCAGCCCTCCGCTGCAGGTACCAGTCCAAGGTAATATCGAATAAATATAAAAGTGAAATTATCACATATATTTGCTTGACCGCTCCCTTAGAATCGATCCTCGTACCTCCGGTACGGTAGCCTAGCGTGCTAACCATTACACTACGGAGGCGGACAACTTTTAGATTTGTAATTTATTTAGTATTTGTATTATGTGTAATACTAATGTATAAGGTAATAATAACATTATTATTTAAAGAATTTTGTTTGAGTACAACAAAAGACTTTATATTATTTTTTGAGATCTCATCGATGATGATGAAGCATATGAAATTCTGGGCATTTACGGGGCTGACGACCCTCATAGGCTGGTTTAAGTGATCACTTTACACACGTGTAACCTCACCAATTCCACCCATTATTGACAACCACACTACTACGCAGAAAAAGTTTTCTTTATTTTATTATCTTATTAACAATGCTTTCAAAGTTAACAATGCTTTTATAATATATCGTAGTCATACAGGAGAAAATGACTAAGTGCATTGTTTTACAAAAACGTGATCATTGACTATTTGATATCTTACTAGCTTCATATTGCCCTGAAAAAATCTTAAATTATTTAAAACTTGGAAATATAATATATTGACTTAGTAAAAATTACTTACTGCATTGACGTTTATTTTCTTGCCAAGCAAAAGTGATTTAAATGGCCCTCCTGAACATTTTACGTTTTGGTAGTTGGTCACTTTCTCCTGTGCGACTACGATATATATGAAAAAAACATTTATATCTCTGATTTTCATATTATTTATTTGGTTTTACAATAGAAAGGAAGAAAGCAGAGTAAACGTTATGAAAATGTGCTCCATCAGACGAATGTGTGGAAAATCATTGTATGACAGAATTAAAACCGAAGATATAAGAAAGGAATGTTTGGCTGAGCGAGGAATAATTGAAGATTAGGAAGAGTTCTTTGCGGTGGTATGGACATGTGGAGAAAATGGATAGCGAGAGAATGACTAAGAAAATATTTGTGAGGAATGTGAGAGGGAAAACAGAACGAGGACGACCTAAAAAGACTTGGCACGATCAGATCAATCAGAACCTAAAATCTGGCGGTGTCAAAAGTCTGCGTAATCGTAGAGCATGTATGACTAGATGTATGGATGTGAAGGAGGCGAGGAGTGTACGTCAGGACAGAAGAGTGTGGCGTTCCATTCTTTCTGACTAAACCCTGCGGGGAAACGGCGTGATGGTAGTAGTAGTATAATATTATTAATTACGTATTTTGTGAAGTTTATTTTTATATCGTTATAAAGACTGCGCCGGTGCAGGGGGTGGTTTTCGGCGAAATTGAAATCCCTCGAGGGGGCCATTACAAGGGATGGAGTGTTACAGCAGTGATGGATAACGGACGCGGGGCGGGGCGGGGGGAGGGGAGATAAGAAAAGAGTAGCACTTAGCAAACATCCCCTACCGAGAGATAAGGAACGTTCAGAATGAAAGAAAAATCGATGTGGATGCTGGGTCAAGGTCTGGAAGAAAGTATAGGTAGTCCTCATGGATTAATAAATATAAATACCATATATATATATATAATAATGGGTAGAATTGGTGAATGTTACACGTATATATATATATATATATATATATATATATATATATATATATATATATATATATATATATATATATATATATATATGTATATATATATATATATATATAAATATATATATATATATATATATATATATATATATATATATATATATATATATATATATATATATATATATATATATATATATATATATATATATATTTTTTTTTTTTTTTTTTTTTTTTTTATTTATATATATTTTTTATATATATTTTTTTGACATCTCATCAAAGATGAAGAAGAATATGGAAGTCTGGGCATTTACGGGGCTGACTACCGTCATAGGCAGGTTTAAGTTATCACTTTACACACATGTAACATTTACTAATTCTACCCATTATTGACAACCACACTACTCAACTTCTTGGAAGTTCTATATATATATATATATGAACCAACTTTAAAACTCTATTCTTGAATCACTAGAACTTTACTAGAGACATCTATTGGTGAGATGAAAAAAACTTCTTATTGATAAATATATGTAGTATATATATTTTCTTCCTGGGTACATCCCAACTTATCGTCTTTGTAGACTGCTGGGGTCAGCTCTCTTCGTCCTCGGGTTGTAGGTCTTTCTGTCATGGACAACGTCACCTAGGCCATGCCTTCGAATCATCTTATAGTTCTGCAGAAACCAAGAATCTTTTGGTCTTCCTCTAGATAACTTTCGAGGAAGATCCATTTCTATTGTCTGGTTTACGACATGTTCTGGTTTTCTGCGTTCTATATGCCCATACCATTTTAATTATCATTCTACCTTCCTATATATGTACATATAAAAATTATCAACTGATGGTACCACAATCAGCCATAATTCCAAATATATTGAAAATGCTATTCGCATGTTAAAGGGATCCAAGACCATTGCATATATATACGAGTCCCAAAAATAAATGCACATGGATGTTCAAAAGTGGGTAAAATTGTGAACGATATACAAGTGTGTAAAGTGATCACTTTAGCCGGCCAAGTGGTCAGACGCCCATCTTCTTTCATACAAATAAACGACACCTGTTTCATAACAAGTTACTTATTTTATTACCTATAATATTTTATGTTATTCTTCATCTTTATTGAGAAGTCAATACAAATAACAGTCATGTGGACAAACCCTAATGTGCGAACAAAGGTTAGGACACACTTATAATAAATATTTTTCGTGTAAATAAAAAATATTATCAATATTTTTATGGCTATTCTGTAATTTCACGTTTTGCCAAAGTTGCTTCAAATCAATTACTAAAATTAAAATCTGTTTTTTAAAGGTAAATATAAACAAATTTAGTACTTGCGTGGGTAGTACTCAATGCGCCTCAATACTTCCAATTAACTGACGACTTCACTCACCTGAAAGATTAAAAAAAACACAAAATTAACAGACTGAAAATAAATTTTCAGAAATACATTAATGAATTCAGTTGAAATGGATAATTACGTTTATTTTTAATATTCTATTTTAAAACATAAAGGAGTATTGCTCTAATAATTTTGTTCCTTCAGCAAATATTTTTCAGACTTTCATTAGTGTCAATATTACATTTTGACTTCGAAGAAAATCTTAGGAAACTTCAAGTAATAACCAGAATCATCTTTAGAATAAAAAATAAATAAACAAATAACACGAAATCCAAGAGAAACACGTCTAATTTTACTGAAATTTAAAACAGTACTTGTATTTAATTTTGTTATTCATTTTTAAAAATGCTCAAGATATGCAATATGAAAAAAACATATGAGTTTTTGAAAACAAATAATTTGAAGTGTAATAAAAAGTCTTACTTTCTAATTTTTTTCATAAACAAGGGGTTAAAAATCGAGATGCCAGAAAGTAAGAAAAATATTTGTGATTTTTATTTTATTTTAATAGTATTATAAAATAAAATAAAAATGGAAAATATTTGTTTTTGTACCAGTCTCTTCTTCAGGACGATCACTATAGCAGCTTGCAAACATTATTAAACGTATTATTTTTGACATCTCATCAAAGATGAAGAAGAATATGGAAGTCTGGGCATTTACGGGGCTGACGACCGTCATAGGCTGGTTTAAGTGATCACTTTACACACGTGTAACATTCACCAATTCTACCCATTATTGACAACCACACTACTCAAATTCTTGGAAGTTCTGTATATATGAACCAATTTAGAAACCTTGTTCTTGAATCGCTAGAACTTCACTAGAGACATCTATTGGTGAGATGTAAACAAGCGTTTTATTAAGCAGAAACTCTTATATTAGTATGTGAGATCCGAATCCTGGATTATAATCACACACATGAGAAACGCCAGAAAATACCATTTTCATTTTTATTATTTAAGCTTATAATTTGACTATATATATCTAATAATCTAATAATTTTTTTATTTAATCTAATAATTTATTATTTAAGCTTATAACTTGTTTAAATTGTTGTTAAATAATATGAAAATAACTCCTGTAATTGAAGATAATCCAGATATTGTGAACAAGTATTTGGACACACTCAAAATGTTGTAAATTATTAAACGTCACAACCAAAGCACATTTTATAGTGCTATGGAATTTTTTGGTGCCATGGTAGTTATGTGAAGTATTATTTATTTATTTGGCATTTAATTTGTAGAACTCCATTTTAATTTATTTATTAATTTTAACACAGATTTTGCCCTAACAAGGCGACACAATTGTCACTATATTAATTTTTTATGTGTTTTTTGATAAAAAAAATACAACTTAGTAGACTCAAAAAATCTGTTTGATTTAAAATTGATACATGTGTATTATTGTTTGCATGTTGGTGTAGTGTTGTCCTGATGAAGGGATGGGTCGTCTCGAAACTCGTGGAGTAAAATCTTGCTGAGTGGTTATATACTAACATTACTAACATTTTTGTAAATATATATATATATTTTGTTTATATTATAGGTTCTAGTTGAATACCTACTTAAATTAACAGATGGGAAGCAAGATGAAAGCGGATTAATTTTAACACAGATTTATTTGGTTCTAGAAAATGACAGTCAAGAAATATTTAATGTAATCGCGTGAATCTAATGTACGTAATGTAGTGAATGTAATGTTCTGAACTCGCAATCTTTGTATTACGAGTTGATCAATATATTTATGAATTCCAAAAATTTAGAAGTGTGGTTATCAATCATGGGTAGAATGGTTTAATATCGTGTGTTAAGTGGTCACTTAACTAAGCGTAAGACGGTCGTAAATCGTGTGTAAATGCCCAGAATTCCATCTTCTTTTTATTCCATGTACATATGTTGGAATGTCAAAAAATACTGTAAAAAATAACTCCTAACTGGAGATAATCCAGATTAATCACAAGTATTTGGACATGCTTAAAATTTTGTAAATATTTTTTTCGGTTTGCCCTTTTTAACCAAAATAAAGTTTTTAATATTATACCTCAATTGTATAAGTGCCATACTTATAAGATAAAGGATCATTATAACTTTATTAGGCGTATCAAGCTCCTAATTAATTCGCCGTACTTTATTTCGACCTTTTTATATGAAAGAATTCACGAAAAAACGACACTGAAAATTGAAATTAAATTATTACATTTAAAAATGAAAGCACACAGCCTGCTAAAGGTAGGGGAAAGGTAAAAAGTCGAGTGGAATTTTCTGATATTAATATTTTAAAATTTATCCTAGTTAACTCGCTTCCCAGGGGGTCGGTAACGCGAGGGTGAGACGCTCCACCGACATTTTTCTAATTAGGGGATGATACATTTATGATTGTCGCTCCTATCAAGGGAAATATGGGTAACGCAAAGGGAAAAACAGGGTTGGTGCGTCATAATATAAATTTAATTTCAATTTTAATTTGATTTAAGGAATACCAATATTTTAAAAAATTTATTGTAACACGTGTTTCGATGCATTCTGCATTATTTTTCAACGGTATTTGAAAATATTCCAAGTTGTATTTACTAAGTAAAACGTGAATTTAAAATGGATAAATATTATTATCACAAAGTGACTGCTAAATAAATTAACAAAGATATAAATTTAAATAAAAATAAATATCTCTGAATCTAGTCTTCATCGAAAACTGGATAAAAGCAAAATATTTTTAATTAATGTTTTACTTAGTAAATACCACTATTTATAAATAGTGGTATTTACTAAGTAAAACATTAATTAAAAATGGATAGATTTTACCACAAAGTGACTGCCGAATCAATTAATGAAAGCAAAATATGTCGTTTACAATATATAATATTTTCAACCCTTGTTCGCAACAAATGGTGGATATTAAGTTTCTTATCAGTGTGTCTTAGTCGTTAATTACGTGAAGGCACGTTTATAACTATTTCGCTTCAGGTACCAGTCCGGGGTGTTATTGAATACAAATTTGTGTGAAAATTATGAACATTTATTATAATCTCTCAGGGAATTGAACCTGGAACCTCCAACATATAATCAGTGATTTCCAATTGTAGATTTGAAATATATTTATCGGCTTTGGTAGATTGTTTTGATTAAATACAAAATGTACAACATTTTGAGTGTGTTCAAATACTTGTTCACAATTCTGGGTTTTCTCCACTCATAGGTAATTTTTACGTTTTGTGACCTCTCAACATAGACGAAGAAGAAAGAAAGAAATAATTTCAACATATATGGCTCTTGTGAAGGCACACGTTCTCTGTCACGAGATTTAAGTCGTGCGATTGCCAACTATCGGTAGAATTGGTGAATATGTAAGAATACAAGTGATCAATTGACGAGCCTATGATAGATCACAAGCCCTGTCAATTCCCAGACTTCCATATTCTTTTTCTTTTTTGTTGACGTGTCAAAAAATGTAATACAAAATGGTTTTAATCCAAATTCTGAACTTCAAACTTCAACGTCTAAATAAAGTGCTTTGTAAATTTGTGACCGTTGTTTTGTATTTCCATCACCGAATTCTACGATACGACAACCTTATCAATAGCCTCAAATAGGGGGATTTAGACGGAAAGAGGAAAAGGTGAAGACCAAGAAAGTTTTATGAACTAGCTATGAAAGAATTTATAAATTTCCCACGGAGATATTCGCGAACTATGGACCAATTTGTATTAGAAACATACCAGTGGACAGATCCCGAAAGCTTCATTTATGTATGTTAGATAAGTGATGTTTCGAGAAAATCCAATTTTGTTTATATTACAAAATAATACCTAAACATTATTTTAAAAATACCTTTATATAATTTTTATTCAATTTTTATAAAAGAATATTTAAATAAATACATATAAATAAGTTTATTTCCAAATAACATCCAGTTTATCGGATCTTCAATAAAAGATTTAAAATCACTGTCTAGGACTGAAATTGAAACACATTCCAATGGTCTTCAAAGATAAATCATTTAGGATCAATATTAATACGCTTTTTATATTTTTCTTCTTTTATTATGATTCGATCATGTCATTTTTAAAAAGAAATCATGTGTATTAATTTTTTTTTTTTAGTTAAAAAGTAATATTCATATTTTAGTGGTTATAAAGTTCCCAGATGGAAGTGACACAATTTAAAAGAACATTTTGCAACCTAGAGTGCCTTAGACAGTTTTAAATATTTTTTCCTACAAACTGTACCTTCTTCATTTTACTGTTCAATTAAGCAATAATTTTTATCATTATGACCTATTTTTTGCGTCATTTGTCCCATGAAATTTAAAACAATAATAAATAAAAAATACAATTATAAAGTCTATCACTTGTTTATTTATAATTTCAATAAAAAATTCTGTCATTTGCAGATCTATATGCACAATCTGGATGAAAAAACGCATAAGAAAAACCATTTTTTTGACATTTTGCTTCTAGTTTCTACTCTTATTTATGAGAAAATATGTTATTATTTTTTTCTTGTTTTAAAAACAACAAAATATTTCATTATTGATGATTAAATAATGATTGTAATTACATCAGCCAGATTATAAGATCAAATAGATGTCAAGTCAAAATTATTGAATTGATGAAAATAGTTTTTCGGGGAAACTTATGCTAGCCCTTTCAGGAATGTATTAATTATACTGAAGGGTGCGTATTTCAGATGGTAGAGATATTTCAGGTGAAATATTTAAACGCAGGATAGAACAATGAAAATTGACGAGAGACAGATAATATTCTCGGGCTACCCTTAGATCTAGGGGTGGGGGTAGTGAAATGAGTACATGCACCTACATCTGTTATTACTTGGCCAAATTTAAGCGGAGAAATGGTGTAAGTACCACTTGAGTTTGTATTTTGTAACTTCTAAATGTGAAACCCTCGTATCTGAAGTGCTTTCGGGCTAATTTTAGCACATAATTAGAATATTTGTGTCACGGATCATGATGCTACCCAATTTTTCGAGAAAAATATTTTATTTATATTATAAAATATATAACTAACGTTAACTCGTTGTAATGGTCACCACGCTTAGTAACTGCGCTGGAGGTCCCAGGTTCGATTCCCAGAAGGGGTTGAAATAAATAAAAGTGATTTTTCACTCTCATATTTTACACTCCCCTTGTTATTCATCGTTCAATTTGTGTAATACCACTTTAATGTGGTATTATACAAAGTGAACGATACACGATAAGGATACCATATCACAAAGTAAGCAATGCTTTTAATATACAAAATGTACTTTTATATTTATTTAATATAACCCTGAAGCGGTGGGCTGATCAACCTTCCTTCATGTGTTAAGGATCAAGATAACACTGCACTTATATGATGCAGTGCCCTGTACACCATCGGATGCAGATGAGGGTTTTAAAGATAATATAAGTACATGATATTATGGGTCCATTCGTCAGGAACCACACTCGGATGGCTTGAATCTGGCCAATGTCTGCACACGACGGATTCTTCACTTCTTTGGAAACGTTACTTGTGGTAATGAAGATAGCCTGGAACGACTGGTTGTGTAGTTTGGAGGGGAAGAGAGGGAGAGGAAGATCCACACACGATGGACCGATGGAGTTAAGGTGGTTGGAGCGCCACATGCAGCGCAGTCAAGGGATAACTGGAGAAGAGTCATTGCTTCCACAAGGGTCACAACCCTCAGTAGTCAGGAATAAGATGGAAAAGAAATATAAAATCTTGAATGTTCACCATATATGTTTATACATTTTTTCTATTTTAAACCAAAGTTCTTGATATTTATTAAAAAGCAAAGAACGAGGAAAACTTGGTACGATCAGGTATGTCAAATACTTGCAAGCGACCGGGTCAGGAGTGGAAATAATCGGCGGGTATGTACGAGGAGATGCATGAATGTAGAAGAGGCGAATAATTTTTGTATAGACAGAATAGTGTGGCGCTCTAATTTTTCCACCAACCCCTGCACGGAAGTGACGTGATGATATTAATTAAAATATTCAAGACGTGTGTAAGACCGATTCCCACAGATGTGTAAATGTTATTTCCGTCATAGAAATGATTATCACAAAATTTGTACTTCACGAAAAAGTTTACATTATTTTTTAGATATTTCTGGTATTTTCAATTTGTCCAATATAAATTTAATAATTTAATTTGAAACAAGGTTATTTAAAGAGTAAATTTATTATAAATGATTTGAGACAGACCCCTTTAAGAAAACACGAACCTCTTCAGAAATTTGCGACGACTCAGCAAATAGCGTGAAATTTTGAGATTTTTGAAACTGAGTCAGATATTGTCTTTTTTCTGGCAAAGTAAAGTGGTTTGTTTAGTGTCTCCTGAGATTTGAACTTTGGTTTCGGGTTATTCTGCCGTGCTTTACGTCTATATACATTCACTCAGAGAGATACCTTACTCGGCTAAGTCAATATTAAAAGTGAAAAAGATTTCTTCTTTCCCCGACAACAATTAAGTGATATTTTCCAATGAAAAGTAAATAAGAGAGTTCGTGTTTAATGGTTTAACTAAAATAACGAGAAACCTTTGCTAAAAATGGTCTAACTACATTTTTAATAAATAATTAAGTTGTGCCTATAGGCACAGTGTATTTTAAACGTCTTTTATTCTTACTCGTGAAATAGAAAAAAAAACCTACTTATTTATTTTTTACAAGATTTTTAACAATATATAACCACTCACTGGGATTTTTATGTCCACCGGTTTTGAGACGTACCTGTCTCTTCGTCAGGACAATCACTACCACAGCATGCAAACAATACCACCCTTCACCACCATAGCACCATTTACACACTTAAAACTACACAAAATGTTTAAAACATGCGATTTTTGGTCGACGCGAAGACCAACATGCACTAAATGTTTGTGCAGAAACATAAAAAAATAGTATTCTTGTTGTACTGGTTCACATTACACAAGCTAAAAATATAAATGCAAAATAAAATATTAAATTATTAACATTAACATAAATTGTATACATTTATTTAAATCGCAATTTTAAACATATTTTTAAAAAATGCAGAGACCCACCAAGCCACCTTGTGTGTCTTTTCAGTGAAGTTTTTTTTAAATACATTTTTATTGTTTTAACCATTTTAACCTAATATACACACAAAAAGACAGAAAATTTAAGAATATAAATATTTTACAGATTTCATAAAATGAACTCTTGATCATTCACCCATTCCTTTATTTTGCCTTTGTTCCGTATTTTATTTTGACCTCTAACATCCGTCGTGATAATAATATAATAATAACAGTGACCGGGTTATGTCGTAACGTCGAAACCCGGTCACAGGTCTAATGAAATTTACGTGGAAAAAAATGTAAAGCTGTAATTTTATTTTATAAAATGCAGCTCCACGAAATATCTGTACAAAACTAAGATCTAAAAAACATATCGCTCACTCCATTCAAGATCGTCATTAATCAAAAATCGTTATTTTTCAGTTGTTCGTGTTTTCAGAATGCCCAGAAAATGTACTGTATCCCAGCAAAAGAGGCATATTTTTAACTTAATATTTACACGCTATATAGCAGAAAGTCTTATTTGCATTTTAAAGAAAAGGTATTGTTCAATTATTTTTTGAAATATACTTTATATTTTTCAAATGGAGAAAAAACCTTCAGCTTTTACCTAAAAAGATCTGTTGCACAGTAAAAAGTTCAATAAGTGGCTTGATATTTATTTTTTAAACATTGTATTATATTTTTAAATTTCAAAAGCGTTCTCCTAAAAAATCAAGTTTTTTGATTGATGACGTTCTTGAAAGGAGTGAGCGATATGGTTAAGGAATATTTCTTTGATTTTCATCAATTCCTTTACCATTCATTCTTTTTTATCCAAAGCTTAGCTTTTATTTTAAAGGCTTTGTCATTTTCTAAAACAAATACTATAAACATCTCTATAAGGAAAATATCTGAAGATGGTAATATTTCAGCGATGGTACCACATCTATAAGGTGTGTAGCGTAAAACACGTAAGTCTAAATGGGTCGAATTTACAACATAATAATAGTACGTAATGTTTGCAGATAATTTATATAGCGCCATTTTCGTAAAATATGGCCTGAGGCGCGTTTATTTAACCTGCGCTAAAAGGAATGTCAAATTGTACTGAAGTGCCAAATGGGGTCGTTGGTGACCCCGAAAAATGTAAATAAAAAAATATTTATATATTTTTTGACATCTCAGCACATTTTAAGATACCTCTATAAATATTGATTTTATACATGTTAACATCTCAACATAGATGAAGAAAAATGTGGAAGTAAAGACTTCCAAAGAATGCAAAGGCATTTAGAGGGCTTACGACCATCATAGGCTTAGTTTCGTGATCACTTTACATACGTGTAACATTCACCAATTCTAACCATTGTTGAAAACCACATTATTCGAAACTTGAAACATTTTCATCTATGTTGGAATGAGGAAAGCTTTTAAAAATGGCTAAATTAAATTACAAATTTTGTTTTCAAGCGTTTTTCAGGTACGTGAACCAGGTATGTGAATCCAGGATTCGAGCGTCACATAAAAATGGTTAGTCTCTGATTAATGAAAGCTTACCTCGTTCCAACATAGATGGCTGTTGTAAATTCACACGTACTGTGTCACGAGATTAGTTCATATATATAGAAATTCCAAAAATTTGAGTAGTGTAGTTGTCAATCATGTATAAAGTGATCACTTATCTAAGGATTTTATTACAGGTTAAAGGCCCTGTAAACGCAAAGACTTCCATATTCTTCTTCATTTTTTTAGAGATGTCAAAAATGTCAAAATAAAACTCCTAAGTGGAGATAATCCAGATTTGTGAACAAGTATTTGGACACACTCAAAATGTTGTCATAAATAATTTACTTCACAATATTTCTGGGTGTGTTCAAATCCTTGTTCACAAATCTAAGTTTCTCCACTTAAGAGTTATTTTTTATCTTTTGACATCTCAATATAGATGAAGAAGAATATGGAATTCTGGGTTTTTACAGGGCTTACGACCGTCACGGCTTGGTGAAATGATAACTTCACATACGTGTAACATTGACCATCCTACCAATGATTGACAATTACACTACTTAAATATTTGGAACTCCTACATATATCACAAATTGGTTTAATTGGAAATGGAGTTAGCTGACTTTGGAAACATAAACTCACAAACACATTTCTCTAAATTGTGAAAATATCATGTTTGCGTATTTAAAAAAAAATTGATTTAAATATCTGTATTTTTATGTAAAATAAAAATGAATTATTCTCATTTCCATGCATATAATAATAGTAAAACCCTTTTCCGCACCCCAATGGTGCATAGGGCACTGTGTCATATAAACGCAGTGTTATCTTGATCGTTTACACATGAAGGAAGGGTGATCAGCCAGTCCATGGTAATATTGAATAAATATTACAATGAAAAAATCACTTATATTTATTTTACCCCCCTTGGGAATCGAACCCTGGACCTCCAGAACGGTAGCCGAGCGTGCTGACCATTACACTACGGAGGCGGACAATGCATATAGCTATGCTTTTTTTTAAGCTTTGAGTTTGGTTAAAATTCGTAGAAAATATGTAAATTTTCGTTAAAATTATTTTCCTTTAAAAGCATCAAGACTTTAATGTAGAATTGTTCAGAAGTCATTCTATCCTCTTGGCAAAAAATACAAAACGAAAAATCCTATTTCCATAACTCAAGATTACAAAAATCCTAATATCTTGACCGTAATGAATTAGCTCGCAGCAGTAAAAAAAGTTAAAAAATAAAATAGCCTCCTGATCTCCCGTCTCTCTCGCACTAGGCAACATCCCCTAAGCCAAGAGGGAAAGAGACGCCTGTAATTTTAAAACACACCCCATTATATTTGTAAAGAAATTCTTTCCAGTTAATTTCGCCCCGGTAATCGTATTCACGGAGCAATAACGACCATTCCAAGCGACGGAGATGAGGGAATCGAGTAAATAATGCCGTTTGGAATGCGTGTTTTGTTTTGTCGAACAATTGGGTGTATTGTACGTTAACAGCGGGGTTTAATGAAATTTCAAATAGTCTATTTTGTACGTTTCTCAAAGGACGGAACTTGAAACGCAGGGGCAGCGAAATTCGTCGAATGAAGATAATTCATCGAATGAAAATAATTATTCGAAAATCAATTCGGATTTTAAAAGATTTTATTTATTTAACTATAACAACATACACTGTCATATGTTTGATTCTCGAGAAAATGGTTGATTTAAATAAACGTGAATTTTATGTTTTACGTTTATTAACCATTGAAACTAAATGTATAGAGCGATTAAAAATGGATAATTATACTAGGTAGATTTATATTTTTAATATAAATAGAAGAATATGGAAGTCTGGGTATGTATTACAGGGACTGCGACCTGTCATAGGCTGGTTAAAGTGATCACTTTACGCATTTTTTAAAGAAGTTCTAATGATTCAAGAATAATGTTTTAAAATTGGTTCAAATATATAGAACTTCCAAGAATTTGAGTAGTGTGGTTGTCAATAATGGGTAGATTTGATGAATTTTACACGTGTGTAAAGTGATGACTTAAGCCAGCCTATGACGGTCGTCAGCCCCGTAAATGCCCAGACTTCCATATTCTTTTTCATCTTTGATGAGATGTCCAAAAATAATATGAAAATAACTCCTGTAATTAAGTAATCACTTTATATACGTGTAGCATTCAACATTCTTTCCATGATTGACAACCACATATTGACAGTACATAAATCCTGTAAATACCCAGATTTCAATATTTTTCTTCATCTATATTGGGATGTTAAAATGTTAATTGGAGAAACACAGGTTTGTGAACACGTATTTGGACACACTCAAAATGTTGTGAATTGATTTAATACCCTAGATTAACACCGCCCGCCTCTGTAGTGTAATGGTCAGCACGCTCGGCTACCGTACTGGAGGTCCCGCGTTCGATTCCCAGGGGGGGAGTGAAATAAATATGAGTGATTTTTTCACTCTAAGTTTTATTTAATGTTACCCTGGACTGGTATCTGAAGCGGAGAGTTGATCACCTTTCCTTCATATGTTAACGATCAAGACAACTCTGCGTTTATTTGATGCAGTGCCGTATCTACTATCGGGTGCGGATAAGGGTTCGAAGAAAAAGAAGATTTACACTTCAAAAATTTTAATGATCCCAATAGGCACGTGTCGTCAACGTTCAAGTTAACACTGCAACAATCTAGTGCTTATATAAACTAATGTAGTATACTGCTGTTTTTCATACAATTTTGTTTGTTATTATAATATAATAATAATAAAACCCTTATCCGCACCCCAATGGTGCATAGGGCACTGCGTCATATAAACGCAGTGTTATCTTGATCGTTTACACATGAAGAAAAGGCGATCAGCCCTCCGCTTCAAGTACCAGTCATATTTATTCTTACCCCCCCTGGGAATCGAACCCGGGTCCTCCAGAACGGTAGCCGAGCGTGCTGACCATTACACTACGGAGGCTGACAGAAATTGTTATTATAATACATTTTATTTCGAGACATGGATATGATAAGTATTCTACCTTCTCTGCTTACCCTTGCACGGAAATAACGCGATAATTAACAAGGCAGATTTCTGAAAATGATCACGTTTTAAAATCAGGAAGAATATCCTTATAATATGTATAAAGGTGTCGTGATAACGAAATTGAATTAGATTTAAGTATGACACTGGCTGGTACCAGGACTCCATTATGTGCGTGATGAATTATCGTTCAATTTGTCTGGCACTTTGCGAAATTACATGCTGCGTATAATTTTCAATTAAAATTCAAAACCCTCCCATCTCCGGGCGGATTCACACGAGAGAGATGTGGCGCCTACGGGACTTTCTTGTTCGCGGTGTAAACACTGCCTCAAGAAAAACAAAATAAATAATATAAAAAAATATATACTTATATGAAGGAAAAAATGACTTCTTAATGAAGATGAAGAAGAATATGGAAGTCTGGGCATTTACGGGGCTTAGGATAACTTTAAACTCGTGTAACATTCACCAATTCTATTCATGATTGACAAACACACTATTCAAATTCTCGGAAGTTTAATATAAATGATTCCGATTTCGAAACATTGTGCTTGATTTGTGAATAAGCATTTGGACACAATCAATATGTTGTAAAAAAATCATATTCGTATTATAAAAACATTATAAAAACATATTAGATCTCTTTTTTTACAATTTAACTCATGACTGAAGTAAGGACCTTGACAGGACACTGCAGACTAAGGAAGCACATGTAAAAATTGGACTACATGATTCCCCAGGATGCAGATTTTATATGGAGGATAACGAAACACCCATCCATATTCTCTATAATTGTGACGCACTCGCTCGCAACCGAAGTCACATCCTTGGAAGACCACTAATAGACTACGAGAAGGTGAAGCTCCTACCACCAATACAGGTAGCCTAGCTATATAACTCACGTAGGTCTTGAAAGTGAGCTATGACACAGAGGGAGGTCACAATATACCTAATATGGTCGCAGTGACATCAAGGATGAACGATCCCTTGAACACATGTATGTAAAAAACGACTGACGTATGTGGTACTGATATTGTATTTGGGACTCTTCATGTTATTCACGATCAGGATAACACTTCGTCAAAACTATACAGTACCCTATGCACCATTGGTTAAAATTAATTGTTAGAAAAATTAAAATAAACCATACAAAAAATATATGTTAATATATTTTTAATTAAAATATTACTTGGAACATACCGCTATTTATTAAAATATATTGTGACACGTGTTTCTTTGCATTTTCAAACCACTATTTGGTGCAAAATGCAACGAAACACATGTCACAATAGATTTTCAGAAATAGTGGTATTTACCAAGTAAGACTTTAATTAAAAATGGATAGATGTTACCACAACGTGACTTTAGTGGCTTTTAAAATTGGCTTTAGTGATCACTTATACATTACATAATATGCCAACTCATATTAAAATAAAACATATTTTTTTACAATAGCTCGAAGAAATAAAAATTCACTAAATTAATGACCTATAAACCTTGGGCATAATAAGCAAGGTAAATAATACAACATTTTGAGTGTGTCCAAATACTGTTTCACAAAATCTGGATTATCTCCAATTACAGTAGTTATTTTCATATTATTTTTTGACATCTCACCAATAGATGTCTCTAGTGAAGTTCTAGTGATTCAAGAACAAGGTTTCTAAATTGGTTCATATATATAGAACTTCAAAGAATTTGATTATTGTGGTTGTCAATAATGGGTAGAATTGGTGAATGCTACACGTGTGTAAAGTGATCACTTAAACCAGCCTACGACGGTCGTCAGCCCCGTAAATGCCCAAACTTACATATTCTTCATCTTTGATGAGATGTCAAAAAATAATAGGTAAATAATAAATGCAACACCCATCTGTATGAAAATACCTTATATAATATAACGTTTAACATTTTGAACAGTATGGTATTCAGGCAAATTAAGGCATATTCACAACAGCTTTTTAATTTGTGTTGGGTTGTGTTCCAGTGGTTAGTGTCGCGGACTCTTAAGTCAGAGTTTCTCGGTTCAAATCCACTCTACCACGATTTGATACCTACTTCTAATAATGAGCCACATAGGCTTACAGAAATATTTGTGTAAATAAAAAACATACATTATTTTAAAAGAAAAAAATCTCAGTTGTAATTCACAAATGTAACTAGCTTATGTTGAGAATTTCGAGAAATAAACAGTTGGTATTTCCATCACATTCCTCCTAATGGAAAGAAAAAGAAAAAATCGTATTTCGAATCATATTTTCATATTGATAAATCGATTTATCCAAGCCATCGTTTATTTTAATATTCGAGCTAGCGTCAGCAGTCATCAATCACACACTCCCTGAGACGGGTATCTAGAAATAATGCACTCAACACATACTTAACCCTCAACTAGGGAACGCTTTCATCTTCGTAAGGCTTCTGTAAAAAAACGATATTTTACTTATATATATTTATATATTTATATTAATATCATTTGTTTTTAATTAGAAAACATGTAAGGAGTTACTAAGGAATGTAACCTTTTAATTTAGTGAAGGGGATTAGTTCTGTGCTACATGTGGGATCCTAATATTAAGGGAATCAAAATATTAAGTGAATATAAGAGTTTGAAAAAAAAAACTATAAAATTTATTTTGAATCTTCTGGAAATACCTCACACGTAACCAAATACTTCATACTTCCAGGATTTGAAGCGGCTCATGGACGTCTCCTCCTATTCGCAGCTCAAGAGGATGGCGACTGACAGAGACAAGTGGCTGACACAACAAGGCGCTGCCTTTAGAAGATGATGATGATGAACCAAATACTCTACTACAAAATAGGTAGCAACTACATTTCTTAATTTATAAAATTATTTAAAAAATGCTTATTTTTTAACGAATTTTTTTTATACGAAGATTTCTGATCGAAGATCTGTTTCCTTTTTAATTACTGAAGATTTCTGCCGTACTGGAATATATAGAACAATGTCTCAACTGTACATTGAGATCGTCAGGATGATAGATCCTGGTTCACTCCATTATGTTGTGGAGCCAGGACTTTCTATTTTTTTGCTTAAGCATCTTGCAATCCAATTAATATTTCTAGAAGGCATTGCTATCAGTCGCATCCATGATGTGTTCCACTTACTCTACCTTCCTTCACTGGTCTGAGGTCCAATTACTGATAATTGGCAAGTCTTCTGCGATTCTGACTAGTACCTTCAATCGTTGTTCGTTCCGCCAAAGATATAAGGAACATCCTGTCGTATATATATATATATATATATATATATATATATATATATATATATATATATATATATATATATATATATATATATATATATTTATATATATAATATAATATATATATATATATATATATATATATATATATATATATATATATATATATATATATATATATGTCGTATATATATATATATGTATATATATATATATATATATATATATATATATATATATATATATATATATATATATATATATATATATATATATATATATATATATATATATATAAATATAAATATATATATATATATATATATATATATATATATATATATATATATATATATATATATATATATATATATATATATATTTCTTTAATTGTTTGATTTGACTGAAATGAAAAATAAACCTTGTGTTTTTTACAACTAGTAAAAATCTTCTTTTTTTTTAAATTTAAGAGAAATTTCTATTTCTCATTTTGGGACATTGGATTAAGGTTCACAAGACTGGAACACAAATAATTAAGTTACAAAAAATATTATTTTCAATAACCAAAATTTATTCATGGCCAAATATAAAAACAATAAACAGGTTTAATAAAAAGGCATAAGAAGGCTATGACGGCCGTAAGCCCTCTTAATGCCCAGACTTCCATATTCTTCTTCATCTATGTTAAGATGTCAAAATATAATGAAAAAATAACTCCTGATTGGAGATAATCCAGATGTGAACAAGTATTTAGACACACTATAAATGTTGGAAAAAGTATTGATTGAATGATGGAAATAACGTTAGTTGACTGTCATAAGTTGTGTATTTAAAAAAAAATACTCTTAACGAGGATCATCAAAACATAAGTTTACATAATAATAATAAAAAAACCCTTATCCGCACCCCAATGGTGCATAGGGCACTGCTTCATATGAACGCAGTGTTATCTTGATCATTTACACATGATGGAAAGGTGATCAGCCCTCCGCATCAGGTACCAGTCCAGGGTAATATTGAATAAATATTACAGTGAAAAAATCACTTACATTTATATGACCCCCCCTGGGAATCGAACCCGGGATCTCCAGAACGGTAGCCGAGCGTGCTAACAATTACACTACAAATTCATTAAGTTTACATACTATTCATTAATACAGATTTTATAAGCTGAAACTCTCTCTATTTTTCTGATACTTTTTATTAAGAAATCCACAAAAAAATCTGAAAAATTTAAATTTTCATGAGCGATATTTTTCACATTTCTCCTTGTTTTCGAAACCTCGTATAAACGTGTTGATTTTAAAATGGCGAACGTGAATTCTCGCCTGGCGGTAAAAAGACCCTTAAATATTAAATTGATGGATGGCGAAGAGTGCCTATTAATTCATTTCGCCAATTTGCCGGAGGATATGAAAGCTCACCAGATGGAAGCAGCATCCCAATCTATAATAAAAATAGGCTCCGGAATTTATCGGGAATTTGGCCGAGAGAAAACCAAATTTAAATAACGTTTAATGGGCGGTGAGGCAAAAGCATTTCTCAAAATCTTATTCAAACATACTTAACAACATTTTTCTCCTGTTTTTTTTTATATTTATTTTACCTTTATTAACTTCTGTCCGCCTCCGTAGTGTAATGGTCAGCACGTTCCGCTACCGTTCTGAAGGTCTCGGGTTCGATTCACAAGTTGGGTAAAATAAATAAAAGTGATTTTTTCACTGTAATATTTACTCAATATTACCCTGGACTGGTACCTGAAGCGGAGGGTTGATCACCTTTTCTTTTTGTGTAAACGATCAAGATAACACTGCGTTTATATGACGCAGTGCCCTATGCACCATTGGGGTGCGGATAAGGGTTTTATTATTAATATTATTACGTTTTAAAATTGCATAATATAGGGTGATCGATAGTGACGTTCACGCATCAGAACACGTGTTACAACAGTTTTTTTAAAAAAAAGTAGTATTCACCAAGTAAAACTATAATTACAAATGCATAGATATTAATTTAAAATGATCACTGACATATGAAAATATTAATGTTATTTACAACATTTTGAGTATGTCCAAATAAATTATCTGTTGTAAATAAATTATCTGGTCAAATTATAAGCTTAAATAATAAAAATGAAAATGGTATTTTCTGGCGTTTCTCATGTGTGTGATTATAATCCAGGATTCGGACCTCACATACTAATATAAGAGTTTCTGCTTAGTAAAAAGCTTCTTTACATCTCACCAATAGATGTCTCTAGTGAAGTTCTAGTGATTCAAGAGCAAGGTTTCTAAATTGGTTCATATATGTAGAACTTCCAAGAATTTGAGTAGTGTGGTTGTCAACAATGGGTGGAATTGGTAAATGTAACATGTGTGTAAAATGATCACTTAAACCAACGTATGACGGTCGTCAGCCTCGTAAATGCCCAGACTTCCATATTCTTCTTCATCTTTGAGATGTCAAAAAATAATATGTTAATGTTGTTTATTTTATCAGACTTTGTATTATTTACCCTACGGATAATATTTCTATTTTAAAGGTTATTATTTCATAATAAAAAAAACTTGTAATAAACCACTTAATGAGTTTTATTATTATTAATTCAAGACAAGTTTAAAAAACTTACAAATGTCTTCATTTACCGTTGAAAATTAAAACTAACGAGCAAAAAATATTAAGGGGTATAAATAGAGGTTAAAAAATATAAGGAAGGGGGGGAGGTTATGAAACAAGATTTTTTGTAAAAGAAAACATAGATAATAATATTATTTATTGATTCGGCATTAACTTTGTGGAATGACATGTTATTTTTTTTTTAAATTAAACACTTGAATATACCACATTAATGAGTTTTATTTATATAAACGACTAGTTTCGAAAACTTATAGATGTATACCCTCAAATATTTTTTGCTCGTTTGTTTTAATTTTTACATGTAGATGAAAACATCTGTAAATTTTCAAAACTAGTCGTGTATAATTAAAATAAAACTCATTACGTGGTTTATTAGAAGTGTTTTATTTTAAAAAATCAACATGATATTCCACAAAGTTAATGCCGAATCAATAAATAATATATATATATATATATATATATATATATATATATATATATATATATATATATATATATATATATATATATATATATATATATATATATCAGTGGCATGCCTAGGGTTTACCAGTAAGGCAAGCCCATTATTTTTCACATTCGTGAATACATGATGTACCTATAATTTCTTCACCTCATATCATTCCCAGTATAGTAAGCACCCTGAAAGTATTATAAATATAAACAATGTATGCTAATCATTGTAAAAATGTGCATACATGTAACTTTTGTAAGGTTTAACCATCACCTTGAAATAAAGAAAAAGTTCACTATAATAAAATATCATCCTCAGATATCAACCATCACCAATAAGTACCATCACCATATAATGGCATCCATAGTGTTTAATAATCATCATCGGAATCCATAGATATGTATACATACAACAATAATGGTTGATAAAGTATATATGTTATGTTTATCAATTTTGATAGGATTTAAAAAAATAATAACCCTAAAAAACATATTTGCTCAAACCCTTTTATGAATTATTAGTCATTAGAAAAAAAAACGCAATACCAACAAAATAATTTATTAATATGAGAGCAACCGGCAATCCATCGAGTTTTGTATACTGACCGATTAAACTTCCTGTTATGCGATTTAACAGTTTGCGATATATTTAAATTGGGAGTAGGTCTTAGAGATGTAATCATTTCTTTTTTTTTTAATAAAATTCAAAGCGCTAACCTTTCCATTATGAAGTAACTCTTTTAGACACTTCAAATCACTACAAGGAACGACATCGGCCATTTCCGAACTCATTATGAAGTATGAATACGTAAGGAAATAATTAGATAATTTCCAATAATAAATAAATATGTACTAAGTGTAGATTAGGCAAATAATCAATGAATAATAATCGACTCAAATACAAAGGCATAAAAGTCGTTGAGAATAGTTTGACAGATAACCATTATGAAATACGTTCGATACGATTGCAAATTGTGCACCACGTGTGTGGCTAAGTTCAGGCCAATGGAAGCCGGCTTCCAAATTTCATACAAAATGCCATATATGTACCTACTATTTTATGGTTAGAGTTATATTTTTTAAGCAAAAATATAAGACATATTGCCGGAACCAGAAGCCCAAATTGAAGCCAATGAGAGCGAGCGAGATGGCTAATCTTGTGTCGCCTGCACTTGCAACAGACAGGGCGAAAGCCGAATGTTTACACTCGGCTATCTCGGGTAGTACGAAAAAGCGCGCGATAATTTAAAAACAGGCATGCATTAATTATGTATTTTTAATCAATTTAAAATTTAATGATTGTTGGAGTTGTTACGCATGCCGGGCTTTTGGGCTTCTAGGGAAGGTCCGCCACTGATATATATATATATATATATATATATATATATATATATATATATATATATATATATTACAGGTGCTCAGACTATTCCATATTCTTTCAAGCAAAAAGAGCGATTGATGTTTGATATCAAACTGAGACAAATACAATATTGACATATCATCCGTAGGGTGAATAATCCAATGTTTAACATACTGAAAAACATTTTTATGCGAAAAAAAATAATTATTTATATACCTCCCAGTTAGGAATTCTCACGAATCTGACGAAGCTAAAATATTGTATGTTCTAGCAAATATCGGCATGCAAATTGTTCATACTTGGTAAAAAGTCAGTCGCTGACTGCAAAATGATAATTTAGCTTTGCATTCGATTTCCCCGAGGAGTGAGCCACGGCAGTTAGAGCGGAATTAGCAGAACTTTCCTTGCAGCATGCATTTCCTACAAAATTCCGCTTTTTGCGCGACTCTCGGGGGACTTGGGAAAGCAGAACATATGTTAATATCAAATACACGATGTTGCACATTTTCCGCGATATTATTTTAGAGTATTTAAATTATTATCACGAGTATTGCAAGTTTTCAACATATTGACTGTATCCAAATTCACGTTCATAAATTTGATTTCTCAGATAGGAATTATTTACATATCGTTCACTCCTTTCAACAACGTCATGTATCAAAAAACTTGATTTTTCAGGAGATCATTTTTAAGTTTTAAAATATAATGAAATGTATAAAAAATTAATATGAAGCCACTTATTGAACTATTTACTGTGCAACAGATCTTTTTAGGTAAAACCTGAATATTTTCTCTCCATTTGAAAATAATTACACAATATCTTTTCATTAAAATGTAAAAACAACACATTCTGACCTGTAGCGGGTAAATATTAAGTTAAAAATATGCCGCTATTGCTGGGATATAGTACGTTTTCTAGGCTTTCCGAAAACATGCACAACTGAAAATTTACGATTTTTGATATACGACGTTGTTGAAAAAAGTGAGCAATATATTAACGATTCAACACATATGATGGAGAATATTGAAGTATGGGTATTTACAAGGCTAACGACCTATCATAAGCTGGGTTAAGTAATCACTTTACATAGTTTAACATTCACTATTCTACCCATGATTGACAATGACACTGCTCAAATATTCGGAACTCCTAGATATATGATCAATCTCATGACACGGTACATATGAGTTCATATGAGCCATCTGTGTTGGATTAAAAAAAATATTTATTAAGTAGAGACCCTCTACTTTAGATATATGCAAGATCACCCAAACCTCGGATTATTAACATACAGGAAAACGCCTGAAAATATATATTTTTTTAAATGAAGCTGTATTTGCCTTATATCAAACACTCAATAAAAGTACGTTTTTAAATATAATTTTCTTTTATTTTCAATGCGAGATGAATAATTCTTAGAGTTTTTTAAGCATTACCATTAAGTTTATGTATTTATTTTAAAATCAAACACAGATTTTTTGAGTCTACTAAATTGTATTTTATTAAAAAAAAAACAACTCAGTGTCTACTTCGTTTAAAAATCTGTGTTTAATTACAAATTAAAACAAAAATTAAAATGAAGTTCTACAAATTGAACGCCAAATCAATAAATAAATTTCTCAATCTAACGTTAAGGACTCTGAAAATGTTAATTTGTTATGGGTAAACTAAGGCTACCACCCCATAGTATTTGTTTTTTTTTCACATGTATTAAAAGTTAATAAAACATACGTGTTTTTGCTTTCTTCATTTCACTCTCTAAAATACGCCATAAAGCATTTTCTTCAAACTTCTCATTTCTCCGAGTGATCTCATCTTAGTGGAATGAGTGATGCCCATAAAGTACTGCGGCAATGAAACATCCATAAAACCCTGCAACGCCTCCGTACGCAGTTCATACAAGTACTTTTTTATAGTCCTTGATCATATCTAGAGTACTTGATAACAACAAAATTCCAAAAGCTCTACTGAGCAAAGATATAGGAATCTAAGAGTAAGTCTGTATTAAAGGTCTAAATTTAAGGGCTACTCTCTTGTCGATGGTGTAACTTCTACCATTCTCTGTCCGAAGTCATGTTTAAAAGCTCTCTGTACATACCCACCCAGCTTCAATTTAAGAAGCTCAAAATCACTTATCTTTCCTCTTATTTTTTTCCCTTCTTGGCTTTATTTTCACTGTTAATAGGTAGTAAAAAACATCGTGAGCTTTATATTCCCGAGAGTGTTATCTGTTCATTCATATTTCTGTTTATATATCATTAATCCACACTTCGAAGTAAAGAGTGTAAGCCTATTTGGCCCATAGGGAATATACAGGATTTAAAATACATTGAAAAAAATAAGAATATAACACAAAGATGATCAAAATAAATATCAGTTTACTTAAAGTAAAATGAAATGAAACCAATGATATGTATGTATATATGTGTATATATATATATATATATATATATATATATATATATATATATATATATATATATATATATATATATATATATATATATATATATATATATATATATATATATATATATATATATATATATATATATATATATATATATATATTATATATATATATATATATATATATATACAGTATCTACTCAATGAATTAGGGCCACCCATTATTTTTTTGAATACTCTGAAATCTTTTGGATTATTATATTTATTTTACATTAATACTTTAAGTTTTCTATTGACATCTAATATCATGTATATTACCTTCAATAATATGTAAAATATACCTGGATTATTTAAGCCTTTACAAAATTTCAAACCCTTTTTCTGAGAAAGGTCCCTAATTAGCACAGGTAGACCGTTGTCCGCCTCCGTAGTGTAATGGTCAGCACGCTCGGCTACCGTTCTGGAGAACCAGGGTTCGATTCCCAGGGGGGGTAAGAATAAATATGAGTGATTTTTTCACTGTAATATTTATTCAATATTACCCTGGACTGGTACTTGAAGCGGAGGGCTGATCACCTTTCCTTCATGTGTAAACGATCAAGATAACACTGCGTTTATATGACGCAGTGCCCTATGCACCATTGGGGTGCGGATAAGGGTTTTTATATATATTATAGACAGATAGTTGAAAGTTCAAAAAATAGTCCTATCTCATTTATTATTGAAGTTTCTTGAGTTCTGGTTATAATTTTGTTTAGAGAGGTTATATAGTTATCGTGTCTTGTGAAAAAAACTTAATTTTTAATTTTAGTTCATAAAGTATAATTTTTTTTTGTAAACACAAGTGTTTTTTTTGAAAAGGACAAAATGGGAAAAAGTAAAGACATTTCTGAGGAAAAAAAGTCTAGTGTTATAGTGCTACTGAAATTAGGAATACTATCTAATAGAGAAATTTTAAAAAAAGAAAACGTTTCTCGTCAAACAGTGGACAGAATTTCAAAATCAATAAAAAATCAGTCACCCGCCACCAGCAATCGGCGAAAGAACTGTCGTAGGATTAGAAAAACAACAAAGAGGACTGATCGAAAAATCGTTCAAAGTGCCTTAGAAAACCGTAGTGCATCAGCAAAAACATTAAAAATAAAATCGGAAGAAGAGGGTATAAATATATCGGTATCAACACTGAGGCGACGTCTTTACGAAGTAAATCTGAAATGCAGGCGCCCTGTAAAAGTACCAAAATTGACACCACGAATGAAAGCGGATCGATTAAAATGGGCCAAGCTACATCGAAATTACTCGGTAGATGATTGGAAAAAGGTATTTATTTAAATTGAATTTTCAACATATCATTTTAGTAAATAAACTTATATACTTGAATTAAACTTAAATTTTCATTATTTTTCAGGTCATCTTTAGTGATGAGTGCTGGTAAGAAGCCGTGACAGAGAGCCGTCGATTCGTCAGGAGAACACCAATGGAACGTTACAATGAGGCCTGTATGGTAAAAGTTATCAAACACCCCCCTGCAACAATGATATGGTCATGTATTATTAACAATTTACCTGGGCCGTTGTTTTTCGTGGAAGGAACAATGAACCAAAATTCCTATAAGCAGGTCCTCGAACGAATTTTATTGCCCTTCTACCATACACTCGACCCAACAGAAGGTCCATTCACCTTCATGCAGGATGGGGCACCTTGCCACCGGGCTAAATCAATAATAAAATTTTTGTCTAACAAAAATCTGCCTTTGCTACCCTGGCCTGGAAATTCTCCGGACCTTAATCCTATAGAAAACGTATGGAGCATGTTAAAAAATAAGGTATACTCATTTCCAAATCTGACAGTAGACTGTCTAAAAAAATATTCAAAAAATTTGGTCAGAGGACGAAGAAATAAAAAACATGATAAAACAGTGCATTTTAAGTATGCCAAAAAGAATTGAGGCAGTTATTTCTGCCAAAGGTGGAAATACAAAATACTAACTATATTTATATGAAAATATATGCATAATTTAAGCGTAATAAAGTGTTCATGTGTAAATAAAATTCAATGTTGTTTTATTCAAGGTTTATTTATTTAGTTATTCCTGTTTGAATTGAGAAATTGCGTGAAATTCTGCGTGGCCCTAATTCATTGAGTAGATACTGTATATATATATATATATGTATATATAAATATATATATATATAGATATATATATATATATATATATATATATATATATATATATATATATATATATATATATATATTATATATTTATTTATATATATATATATATACATATATAAATATATATATATATATATATATATATATATATATATATATATATATATATATATATATATATATATATATATATATATATATATATATATATATATATATAAATATATATATATATATATAAATATATTTATATTTATAGATATATATATATATATATATATATATATATATATATATATATATATATATATATATATATATATATATATATATATATATATATATATATATATATATATATATATATATATATATATATAAATATATATATATATATATACATATATATATATTATATATATATATATATATATATATATATATATATACGCCAGCCAAAAGCTCTAACCACTACAAAAAATATATAAATCTCAACTTAGGTTCCTTCATTGGCTTATTTCCTAACAAAAAAGCTTCGAAAGCTGCCGAAGGATAATCCTACATAATCAATTATATAATAATACATTATAAATAACGTCTTTATTAGCAGTTCGGGAAAGTTTTCTCAGTAATGGTTATTCTTATTTATTTCTTTTCCAAACTTCCATTATATCCTCATGCTTCCGGACTACTGACCTGCCTTTTTGCTATTTACGACTCCTGTATACCAAAAACCGGTGTAGGTATCATGATTAAACGATATTTATTTAATTTAATTATATTATTTTTTGACATCCCAACAAAGATGAATAAGAATATGGAAGTCTGGGCATTTACGGGGCTGACGACCGTCATAGGCTGGTTTAAGTGATCACTGTACCTACGTGTAACATTCACCAATTCTACCCATTATTGACAACCACGCTGATCAAATTCTTGGGAGTTCTATATATATGAACCAATTTGGAAACCTTGTTCGTGAAATACTAGAACTTAACTAGAGACATTTATTGGTGAGATGTAAAGAAGCTTTTTACTAAGCAGAAACTCTTATATTAGTATGTGAGGTCCGAATCCTGGATTACAATCACACATATGAGAAACGCCAGAAAATATCGTTTTCATTTTCATTATTTAAGCTTATAATTTGACCAGATAATTCATTTACAACATTTTGAGTGTGTCCAAATACTTGTTCACAAAATCTGGATTATCTCCAATTACAGGAGTTATTTTCATATTATTTTTTAACATCCCATCAAAGGTGAAGACTTCCATATTCTTCTTCACCTTTGATGGGATGTCAATAATATGAAAATAACTTCTGTAATTGGAGATAATCCAGATTTTGTGAACAAGTATTTGGAAACACTCAAAATGTTGTAAATTTAATTATATATTCAATACTTATAACTCCAAAGTAACTTTAGTGCTAAAATTCAGAAATTCATTTATTGATTCGGCAGTCACTTTGTGGTAAAGTACCTATATAAAATTTCAATGAAATTATTATTTTGTTTGAACGTTATATTTGAAAAAACATGATATTAATCTGTAATGAAATACCTAGTTTTTTTTCCGGGAATTTTTCTGAAAAAAAAAATTCTTAATAATTTTTTACTTGTTTACGTCAAATAAGGAAGTAAACATTAAAAACGGAATTCGCTAAAGAGAATTTAAAAAAATTGTTAAGAAAAAATGCTCTAGAAAATTCTCGCAAACAGTCTTAAAAGAAATTGAAATTGAAATATAAATGTTAATATTTTAATTATTTTATAATAAAACGTGAAGAAGGAAAAGGAAACTACTTGAAAAATGGGGAAAAAAGAGAGTGAATTCATGAAAAAAATCGTTTTTTTGGACCTTAAGGATACTGAATCATAAGATAAATTAATTTTTCATTTTATGTTCGTACAATACAAATATTTAAATATTATGGTCTATTTATGTGAAGCGGTGCTAAGGCCAAGTATTTTTTTTATTCATTCATTGTTTTGGCAGTCATTTTGTAATATTTATCCATTTTTATATAAGTTTAACCACCACAAAAAAGTTAAACAACGAGTTATTATAAAATAAATAAAAAAAATCAAAATCTTTTGAAAAAATACATTAAAATCATACATTAATATTCTTTGTTTTGAATATTGAAAGCATTAACTTTGTGGATCATATTGATGTATTATTTTGTGAAATAAAACGACTTTGTTTTTTGGTCTCAAAAAACTCAAAAAACAAAGTCTTTTTATTTATCAAAATAAAAAATATAATATTCTTTGTTGATTATATTAAAACTTCTTTCTTACATACTTGAAGATATTTATAGTATACCCAAAAATTTTGAGAGAGAGAGACAGAATACATTTGGGGGAAAGGAATCAAAGGAGAAAAATCACAAACTTTTCCGTTAATCTGCTGATAGAGACAATATCAGTTTTTTTTAATTAATGTTTTACTTAGTCAATACCTGTATTCCTATTTCTAGTGGTATTAACTAAGTAAAACATTAATGAAAAATGGATAGATTTTACAACAAAATGACTTTTTTTTTCTGAGCCCACCATCCACCCGCAGCAGTTATAGAGTCCTGAGGGACTCTCTGTCAGCTGCACATAGAGGAAAATCTTCAAAATATTTCTGAAGAAATAAATATTGCTCTATTCAATTAATGAGGGGGGAGGAGGATGTACGGACAGAGGCCGACACTTCATCCCCACCCCTCGGGATCCCCTCATTACCTCTTTTAATTTTAATAAAATAAAAACAATAAGAACACAAAAAAAAAATAACAATGTTTCCAAAAATAAAAAACAGAATACAATTTAAGACGAACACAAACAATGACTTAAAGACTAAAGTAATAGAGAATTAGTAAATACAACAACAAAGTGACTGCCGAATCAAGTAATGAAATATCAGTTGTAACTAAGACACCAAGGCGTTGCAAACCTGTACTTGTACTAGCTTGAACTTGTACAACCTACTGCCAATGAGTAGTATTCCCTAGAGGCATTTTTTCTTACATCACTTTGTTACATTACTTTTATGAAAAAAACTAAAATGTTTATAAGTATGGTGAACAAATATATAAGTTGGCATATGAATATAAATGATATTGGAAAGACATTTACACCCCTGCGAGATAAAACGAAGGTTTCATGCCTTAAAAGTATAACACGTCAGACGTCTTTATGGGAAATCAATACCTATAGGGTTGTCGAAAAATCCACAAAACAGCTAAAATGATTCCTTAAGGAAATCGCAGCATAGTATTTTCATAGATAGGATAAAAATATCTTGATATTACCACAAAGTGACTTTCGCGAGGTACTCCTAACTAATGAATTTTCCTACAACGTTTTGAGTGTGTCCAAATACTTGTTCACAAAATCTGGATTATCTCCAATTACAGGAGTTATTTTCATATTATTTTTTGACATCTCATCAAAGATGAAAAAAAATATGGAAGTCTGGGCAATTACGGGGCTGACGACCGTCATAGGCTGGTTTAAGTGATCACTTTACATACGTGTAACATTCACCAATTCTACCCATTATTGACAACCACACTACTCTAATTCTTGGTTAAAGTTCTATATATATGAACCAATTTTGAAACATAATTCTTGAATTATTAGAACTTCTTAAAAAAATGCGTAAAATGATCACTTAAACCAGCCTGTGACGGCCCCGTAAATATCCAGACTCCCATATTCTTCATCATCTTCGATGAGATGTCAAAAAATAAAATGAATTTTCCTTTACATTTTTGACAAGGATGATGAAGAATAAAGAAATCTGGACATTAACAAGGTTTGCGACCTGTCACAGGTTTCAGAGACATCTATATTATCATATTTAAATATATTAAAAATTATCTTGTAAGTAGAAAAAAATCCAGATTTGTTAACAAGTATTTGGACACAGTCAAAATGTTGAAATGAATTTCCCTATTAAAAAGCCGTATTCATTCCAATTAAGCTTATTCCGTTTATTTATCGCTCACTCCTTTCAAGAACGTCATAAATCAAAAATGTCTTTGGAGAGCCTAGAAAATGTACTATATCCCAGCAAAGTGGCATATTTTTAACTTAATATTTACCCGCAACAGGGCGAAACGTGTTGTTTTTGCATTTTGAAGAAAAGGCATTGCTTAATAATTTTTTTTAATGTACTAAATATTTTAAAAATGGAGAAAAAACCTTCAGGTTTTACCTAAAAGATGTGTTGCACAGTAAAAAGTTAAATAAGTGGCTTGATATTTATTTTAAATATGATGTATTATATTTTTAAACTTTAAAAACGTTCTCCTAAAAAATCAAGTTTTTTTTATTCATTTACGACGTTCTTGAAAGGAGTGAGTGATATGGAAACAATAGATGTTTCATATCAAGGTGATGTATCCACAAAATCGACATCTCATCCTTAGGGTTAATAATCCAGTGTCTGATAAAATAAATAATACATATTATTTTGATTTGTTTGATAAATTGTAAGTAAAGATAGTAAATATTATGCAATCATCCCTTAGATTGGTTTGAGAATATCATTTTTATTTTCAAAGACATCTCCAGTGGGTGGTGGGAAAATCATGTTTTATTTTCTTCTCTTTTTACATTTTCTCCAAATGAATTTATTTCGCTTTTGGCAGAAAAGCTCTCAGTTTGAACGCAGAGGTCACAAATATAAAATTTAGGCAGCTATGAATGTTGTCAGAAGTCGAAGATGTTATTAAACTGGTCATACTTCTCGAGAAAATATAACAAGGGCATTAACCAAGGAAATATAGTTTTATGGTCCATTTTCTCCGCTCGTAAAAAAGTGGTCTCACTCGGTCCATTTTCCAAAATATTCAAATAGGTGAATTGGCTTTTACAGAGCTTTTATGGGCAACCTTTTACGACGTTCCGATGGCATCCAGAAGAACATAGTAGCCTCGAAATCCTGTATTCCACAGAAATATTGTATATTCTTTCAACCCTTGGTGCATAGGGCACTGCATCGTAGAAATAGTGTGATCCTTAAATATAAATTTAAGTATTGTGACATAAATTTGGTCTAGAAATTAAGCAGCATGAAATTCATTATGATGTTTTCAAGCCTTTCTTAATACGTAAACTATTTTGGGAAAAAATCCTATTTACGTTTTTTGGAGGTTTTTGTTTATAAAAACATATTTTTTATGTTATTGATGAAGTAAATTAGAAAATCAAGTTGGTCTTTTCAATTGAAGCATTCATAAAAGATTTTGAAATTTGAGTATTGTTGTTGTCAATCATAGGTACAGAGATAAATATTACACAATGTATATAGTCATAACATAAACTAGCCAATGATAGATCATATGCTTTTTAAATATCCTGACTTAAAATTTCAGTTGATAAAGCATTCCAAATCTTACAATTTATAAGTAATAATAAAAAACTAAGTTTGAAGAAAAGTCCTTACAATATTCTGACTATTCCAAAATAAACCAGCTGCCTGACATGCAAGTATATAAAATAGAACCCAGTCAGGGTTGAATGAACCCAAAATGAATATACTGTAAATAACAATTCATGGAAAAATATTTGTGCAAGTGATAAGTTATATTTTTTTTTGTCCTGTGAACATGCTTCTTACCGTATGTTTTTTTATAAACCTTTTTACTGTAGCTTTTATTGTTTTATATTTTACGTTTTGCCTTGTATTTTTGTTTGTAGCTTTTTTATATGTTTTTCAGTCTTGGTAACCAAAATGAGTTATGGAAATCACTCATCGGGAAAATTATATATGTGACTTATGTTTGTAATATGTTTTAACAAATTAAAAAGTAACAATCACGAATTCATGTTCATTAAAGTGGTATTAGTCAAAGTAAAGGATGAATGACAAGGAGTGTGTTATACTACCATACCATAAAGTTAAATATTCTTTAAATACAAAAACTAAAATTTATAAATTGTTCTTACAGTGTTTTTTGGAGAGACCAAGCCATCTAGTATAAATTCTATCATTTGTTTTACATTCAAGACATTTCTTTCTGAATAAATTTATCCCGTTTATTCCACAACTGATGGAGTAATACTCGTTTAATTCGGCTGTTAAATGAGATTTCTATCGTGAGACGGCCAAACGGCTTAATTCCTATCTAAATGTGAAACGTGATCTTTCAGGAGATTTACCAAATTTCAGGAATATCCCCTAATGGCTTACTGAAACCTGAAACAGTCATTGACAAGTGCGAAACAGCTGTTTCTTTTGACTTCTCTGATAGACTGCCGAATTGCGTGATCATAATGGACAAAGCAGATACCCTTGTGATCCTGAAAATATTATATATAAATATTTATAGATTTGGCATTTGACGTTTAGTTTGTAGAACTCCATTTTAATTTATATTTTTAATGTACACACACAAATCATAACAAGGATAAACAATTGTTACAAATATTAGTTTCATGTGTTTTTGACAATAAAATACAATTAAGTAGACTCTTAAAACCAGTGTTTGATTTAAATATTAAATTTAAAAATTAAAATGGAGTTCTACCAATTTAACGCCAAATTTAATAATAATAAAATATAAGATTATATATTAAATAAGTATTTTAAAATACTGTAATCAAGCGATTTAAATTTTAGGCGACATTTCAAAGCAATCTCACGAAAAACTACGATTACTATCACAAAGAACAATTACTCTATTCGAAAATCAATCATTTCATTAATTTATTTGGCAGGTACTTTTTGGTGATATCCAGGGCTTTTTTTTAAACAAAATAGGTGCCGGAACTCACTCGTTTTTAACTAAAAGAAATTAAATTCAAATTTTTATACCATATTTTATAATGTTCATGAATCATATCAACAAAGATTGTAATTATGCCAGGGCAAATATTGTCTCGTCTAATTTATTGGGAAAATAATTTTTTTTATATCCGTGAAAAAATGTGAAAAAGGTGAAAAAAAAGCCCTGATAATATCTATCCATTTTAATTTTGATAAAGAAATAAAATATAAAATAAAAAAATAGGTAAATACAACAATTTGAAGTATTTTGAGTGTGTCCAAATACTTGTTCACAAATCTGGATTATCTTCAATTATAGGAGTTATTTTTCGTATTATTTTTGACATCTCATCAAAGATGAAGAAGAATATAAAAGTCTGAGCATTTCATAGGCTCCGTTATAGGCTGGTTTAAGTGATCAAGAATTTGAGTAGTATGGTTGACAATAATGGGCAGAATTGGTGAATGTTACACGTGTGTAAAGTGATCACCTAAACCATTCTATGACGTTCGTCAGCCCAGACTTCCATATTCTTCTTCACCTTTGATGAGATGTCAAAAAATAATATGACTACTATTTGTCACCTGTTTTGATACATTTCACAGTGTTTGGAAATGACGCGGAATGTATCGAAACACGATTGTAATATATTTGAGTTATAATGGTATTTACGAAGTTAAGCTTCAATTAATTATAAAAGTCTATTTTCCAACTACCAGAATTTTTATTATTATCTTTCTTTGCCTTAGAAAAACGAGAGTTTAAGCTAACGAGAACTCTAAACAACTCGTGTTGTTCGGATTTATGGCGGGTGCCAAAGTGCATTAGCAGAATAATGGTATAGCCGGATGTGCCGCCATCTTAACTCACTTCCGGGGAAGCTTTCGCGCCTTTTTCCATCTAATTCTCGCCATTTTTCGTTCGTCTTCCGGTGAACGGAGCACCAACTGGTGGCGAGATTGGAAACGAAAGCGAATCCGCTGTCGGATTCCGTTTTAAAATATTAATGACTTCACATCTTGGAGAGGCTTTATTTGATTTTTTTGTCAATTAATTTTTCAATACTACGTTTGTCGTAGAGACGTCGTTAGCACGGTTGGCTGCAGTTCCTGCAGTTTTTCAGCGATGAAAATAAATATGATTGATTTTTCACCATGAAAAAAATATATTATTAATGATAATGATAAAAACAGATTTTTTGAGTCTACTAAGCTGTATTTTATTAACAAAAATACATTAAAAAATAATATTGTGACAATTGTTTCTCCTAGACATGGCATTATCAAACAAATGTCATTTTTTATGTGTTTTTGTTATGAAAATACAACTTATTAGACTGAACTAATCTGTGTTTGAATTAAAAATTTACACCCAAATTAAAATGGAGTTCTACAAATTAAACTCACCAAATCAATAAATAGATAATAATCTTTCTTAAATTTGCTTTTAAACTGCATGGTATGATTTTCAAGGTATGTCAAATACTTGAACGCGGTCGGGTCAAAAGTCGATATAATCGAGGGGTATGTATAAGTGAGGAAATGCATGTATGTCAACGACCCAAAGATTGTTCGCAAAGGCAGATTAGTTTGGCGTTCTATTCTTCAGCCTACTACTGAAGGGTAACGGCGTGATGGTGAGTATATTTAATGTATTTTTAATAAAAATTTTACTTAGTAAATACCACTGTTTCTTTAAATCAACTGTGACACGTGTTTCGATGCATTTCACATCATTTTCAAACACCTTTTAATAAAAAGTGGTATTTTCTAAGAAAAACTTTAATTTAAAATGGCTTGAATTTTCCACAAAGTAACTGCCAAATCAATTAATGAAATTAGATTTTATGTACAACATTTTGAGTGTTCACAAAATCTGGGTTGTCTCCAATTACAGGAGTTATTTTCATATTATTTTTTGACATCTTATCAAATTCCTTCCAAGAATTTGAGTAGTGTGGTTGTCAATAATGAGTAGAATTGGTGAATGTTACACATGTGCGAAGTGATCACTTAAACCAGCCTACGACAGTCGTCAGCCAAGTATCTTTGATGAGATGTCAAAAAATAATATAGATTTTATGTATTTTTGTTTTTAAAATACATTTACTTAGTATCAAAATCAGAAACTCAAGCAGTTAGATTACATTTTTGACCCAAATACTATTCCTTAAAATGTGTGTGTGTGTGTGTGTGTATGTGTGTGTGTGTGTGTGTGTGTGTGTGTGTGCGCGTGTGCGTGTGCGCGTGTGCATGTGCGCGTGTGCGCGTGTGCGTGTGCGCGTGTGCGTGTGCGTGTGCGTGTACGTGTGCGTGTGCGTGTGCGTGTGCGTGTGCGTGTGCGTGTGCGTGTGTGTGTGTGTGTGTGTGTGTGTGTGCATGTGTGTGAGTATCAAAACATCAAGATTATGGTCACACGACTCTAATCTCTTTTATCATTCAAGGAGACGTGTCAAACTTTCGCGTTTATAAACACTTACAATCAAATCAGAGAAAAATAATAATGCAAAGCTTTCGATAAAAGAAAAATAGATGTACAAAAAAAGGCGCTTTAAATAAAAATAATAAAATACAAAGGGTAGGTTTGCATGTAAAACTCCCCCCTTACTGCGCTCAATTACCTCCCATTTTCGTTCCGAAAAGTCTCCGAATTCTCCTTTTGTGAGGGGCCATTCAGCCTTTAGGGGCGAATCGAAATCAAATATTACCGTTCAATATATAAAGTAATATTGCACAATGATTCCAGTGTAATATTATGTAAATTCCGCTGGAAATGAAGGAAAAAGGAAAACTGAGAATTATGGGTCAGTGAGGAAACACACCTTATGTTGTTTTATTTGTAATTTTCAAGGATTTTTACATATTTGGACGAAGTACAACATACAACATTTTGAGTGCGTCCAAATCATAAATAACAAAGTGTTAAATATGTATTTAAAAAATCAACAAATTAATTATGATCTTAATTTTGAATAGTCTTTCTTGCGAATGGTACATCAGTCATTATTATACTAAAATGGTGACATAAAAATAAAAGGCATCGATTGTTGTGAATTATACATAATCTGGGCAAACTTGCTTTTTACATTGAAGGCAAACATGTTTTTTGCATGCGTGTGTAGAATTCCTTTGAAGCTTCAAAGGACATATGTGGCACCTTTTTCTGGTTTTAGATTTTTCTTCATCAACTTCTTGACGGTCAAGTACAGGCATATCCTTTCCCAGTACACGTGCCAATGTGCTAAATTCAAACGTAGCTCATGTGGCAACCTTTCGTTCAACGCTCGTTAGCTTTAGATTTGAAAGGTTAGTTGGTCTAATTACATTGTGTTGAGGAACTCGAGCGGCTCTGGATAGTAGGTGACGCACCTATTTGTAGCGATTTTTCCCATAATAGTATCGAATTGATGACAGAGGAACATCGTCATCGGAAGACGTCTGTTCTTTGGGAACATTTTCAACATTGTCAACCTATTATAAGTACTTTATAAATACCAAAACGACGAAAAAACTTACTTATATTTTGACCCGTTTTTTAAAGTTTATGTTCATGTCTATTTAATCCTGATTATGACGTTTATGTAGCAGCTAAACGAATATCTGAAAGGTGAAATTTCAAACTCGACATGAACGATAATGTACCAAATATTAAAATACGAATTTCAAGAATTACAATTTAATTACTGTAGGATCGGAATGTATTTCGGGGCAAATTGTCGAGAACAGAACACGACATATTCCCTAATCTCCGTGTGAAAGCGCCCTTATGTCGGAATTCTTCACTCCGTGTGTGTGAAGGGTGCGGCGACGTGTTTACAAAATATACAGGGCTAGAACGCACCCTTATACCATATAACTGTATAGAATGGATATAGCACGAATGATTTATATTTGATGTATTTTTTTTAAAACAGGTAGATGATTTCGTATATTTGGGTGGTATGTTTTCTGTGGTTGGAAAGAGTAGTGTGGTTGGACGGGGTACAACATACAACATTTTGAGTGTGTCTAAATACTTGTTCACAAATCTGGATTATCTCCAATTATAGGAGTTACATTCATATTATTTTTTGACATCTTATCAAAGATGAAGAAGAATATGGAAGTCTGGTCATTTGCGGGGCTGACGACGGTCATAGGCTGACTTAAGTGATCACTTTACACAAGTGTAAAATTAACCAATTCTACCCATGATTGACAACCACACTACTGAAATTCTTGGTTCTCAAGTTCTATATATAATATATATGAACCAATTTAGAAACCTTTTTCTTGAATCACTAGAATTTCACTAGAGACATCAATTGGTGTGATAAAAAGAAGCTTTTTATTGAGCAGAAACTGTTATATTAGAATGTGAGGTCCGAATCCTAGATTACAATTATATATGAGAAACGCCCGAAAATATCATTTTCATTTTTATTATTTTTGTTAATAATTTGTCCAACTTATGCCTTAGGTTTTGAACAAAGCCTCCACACCCTCATGGGAACGCGAGCGTTCCCACCTTGCGTGGTTCGGAAATACGCGTCGCGTAGGAACGAGTAGCAGTAGGAAACAGGAGGCCTATTAGGTGAGCGTAATGGACCGAAACAGCTGTTCCCTTTCAGCGGGGTTCACCGAGTTACCCCCCGAAGGTGATTACACATCTCCACGCGAACTAAAAATAATTGATGCTCAGACGCTTAAAGCATATTCGAACAATGCTCATAAAATTATTGTGCTGTTGACAGTGAAAAAATAATGATTTTGAACCTGTGCGTGTGTGTGTATGTGTGTGTGTGTGTGTGTGTGTGTGTGTGTGTGTGTGTGTGTGTGTGTGTGTGTGTGTGTGTGAGTGTGTCCGCGTGTACAATATAACAATATTAATCACTTAGCATATGAGTTTACTTATGACTACTAGTTTCAGAAGCTAAGCTTCCATCTTAAGGTCAATATAATAACTAAAACAGACTAACTACCCCTTCCCTTAACTTACCTATTAAATTATTGGTTTATCATGAAAACAGAGATTATTATTAGTTAAACAGTCAACAACAAAATATTATAGAAAAAAAATGGTTTCCCATACGTATACAAGATTTTGTCCACCTCCGTAGTGTAATGGTCAGCACGCTCGGCTACCGTTCTGGAGGTCCCGGGTTCGATTCCCAAGGGGGGTAAAATAAATATAAGTGATTTTTTCACTGTAATATTTATTCAATATTACCCTGGACTGGTACCTGAAGCGGAAGGCTGATCACCTTTCCTTCATGTGTAAACGATCAAGATAACACTGCGTTTATATGACGCAGTGCCCTATCCACCATTGAGTGCGGATAAGGGTTTTAATTTTTAATTTTTTTTATACAAGATTTTTGACAAAAATATTTAACTGAAGTTTTATAAATAAATAAAAACATGTAATGTTACCGAATATAACTGTACTAGTAGATTCACAGAACGCTCATACTATGTACGTAAATAGAAACACAAAAATCTTAATAAAATCATGAGATTTCTCCATTTAAGATAATCGTAAAAACAACATGGCAGCCTCAAGGTGCTCGTCGGGTGAGTTCGGGAGGGCGAGGGTGGGTCGTGGGGCGGGCGAGGGTGGCTACAGAACCTCATCCAATGAGACAATGCCCAGCGGCTGCCTGAGACAAAACAACCAAGGAAATTGGTAACGTCACAAGCAATGAATATGTGCGTGATCCTAGGTATACGAGTATTTTGATAATAATCAAAGATTTATTTCGTATTTTTATACACATCGCTCACTCGTTTCAAGAACGTCATAAATCAAAAAGTTGATTTTTCAGGAGAACGTTTCTAAAATTAAAAAAATATAGTACAATATATTAAAAATATATATCAAGCCGCTTGTTGAACTTATTATTATGCAACTGATCTTTTTAGGTAAAATTTGAAGGTTTTTTCTCCATTTGAAAAATATTTAGTATATTTAAAAAAATAATCAAACAATACCTTTTGTATTAATAAAATTTTGTATTAATAAAATTTTGTATTAATAAAATCTAATAAAATTTTTATTAAAAATACAAAAACAACACATTCTGCCCTGTAGCGGGTAAAGATTAAATTAAAAATATGCCTCTTTTGCTGGGGTTAGTACATTTTCTGGGCATTCCGAAAACATGCACAACTAAAAATTGACGTTTTTTGATTTATGACGTTCTCGAAAGGAGTGAGCGACATCTGTTTGCTGTGGCGCATGGGAAAATATATAAGATCGATGCAGTGTTAGCTTGGTTCAAATACGACTATAAAAATGATATTAAAATGGACAACATATTGTCTATTTTAATATCATTATTATTATTATTATATCTCCAATTAGGATTTTTTCAAATAATTATTTTGACATCTCAACATAGATGACGAATATGTCTGGGCATTTACGGGGCTTACGACCATTAAATCCAGGATTCGTAACTCACATACAAATGAAAAAGTTTCTGCTCAACAAAAGCTTCTTTGATTGCACCATATATGTCTCGTGTGAATTCAAGCACTTGAACAACATATATACAAGTTCCAAAAATTTGAGTAGTGTGGTTGTCAATCATGAGTAGAATTAGTAAATGATTCACTTGTATACTATACATTGTTAACTCAACCAGCCTTTGACGGTCGTTAGCCCCGAAAATTCTCAGACTTCCATATTTTTAAATCCTTAATCGAAGTTTTTGGTAAGGGAATGTATTTAATTATGAGTATTTTAATGTTTTAAATGTTTTAGAATTTAATAAACCCTGATGACGACAAGGTCCTTGTCGAAACCGAAAGGTTTAAGTGTACTTATAATAAAAAAGTAGTTAAAACAAAGTTGTTTAATTTTATAAAGTTTGTAAAATGTGCCACAAATCTGCGAAAAACATTCAAGAAATGGTCACATTTTTTAAAAATTGAAGATGAAGTGGATGCTTTGATTTTTTAGACGATCCAAACGACTATAATGCTTATCTCAGCTTTGCATTACTTTCTAATTTTACCATTCGAACATTCAACTACATCGTATTGCCGCACATTTGCCTGAAAGATCAAAAAAATAATGTCTTAATTTATTTTGTCTGAAAGATAAAAACATTATGTCAAAAGTTGGTTCCTTAGGATCTTTTTATTCAAACTCTTCCACAACAAATATTTCGAATTTTCGTAGACATCTTAAATTTAAGAAAAATCCTTTATACGTGCGACGTTTTTCAGTTTTCTTTCATGTCTCCTTTACGAAAAACGGAACTGACAGATGTTATTTGATTTACTCTGATAAATATTTATTCAAACAGTTTTCACCCTCAAAAAAAAAGTAAAGAATATAAGAAAATGGTGAATGCCTTTTTTTGTTAACACAAATGGACAAAAAGGATTCAATGATTTTTCATAAACAACTAATTAACCTTCGCGTTAGTTTCCCGCAGGGGTAGGCAGACATAACACATTTTTTTTTGCAAACATGATTCTCTTCTTCCACATTTATGAATCTCCTCATCCATACCTGCCGAATTTTTTTTAAATCTAGACTGTGTATGACAAACTTGATCTTGCCAATTTTTTTTCGGTCTTCCTCTGATTTTTTTCTTACCCCATAAATTTGCCTAATAATATGCCCCATAAATTTGTTTTACCGTTTTCTCTCACTCATTCGTTCCACATGTTCAAATCTCAACACACCTTTCTTAATTTGACGGATAGCGCTTATCTCCTTGTTACATACACCATTCAAACATATGTCGTACATCGTTTTGCAGCACATTCGACTGAGGGATCGCATTTTGACAGGATTCAGTTCCATGCACATTGCCCAATTCGAGAAATTACTCTTGATTTAGCGGATATAGGTCGGTAGCTATGTAATTCCCAAGCATCCATATTCTTCATCATCTTTTTTGATAGTCTAAAGAATTAACAATAAATATGGAAATAAAACACTTCAATATATCGTTCCAAACATTTTAAATTTGTTACTGATGGAGGCAAGAGGTCATAATCATATATGAAATAAAGGAATGGGTAAATTCTTTAAAAAATTTAAAATAGTTTTTAATTTAATTTTAATTTAATTTTTTTTTTGTGTGAATATTAGGTTAAAATAGATAAAAACAATAAAAAAAAAACGTTTGTAAAAAGAACTCCACCGAAAAGACACATAAGCTGGCTTGGTAGGTCTCAGCAAAAAAAATAATTACATATTTATTAAATTAAACACCTTTGTTTTAACCACTTTTTTTAATATGAGTACATTTTTTAACCTACCGGTTTTGACAAGAACCTTGTCATCATCACGGGTTTATTAAATTCTAAAACATTAAACACATTTAAATACTATTTTATTTATTGTTTCGGCATTAACTTTGTGGTAAGACATGTTACAATGATTAAAGAAAATACTTCGTGGTAAAAAACGAAGTGTTTTCTTTAATCATTTAAATACTAAGTTACATTCTGTTTCCAAAAGCTTCCACATACTCCGTCAAAAATCCTTAATGTAGGTTAAAAAGTATACCTACTAATAATAAAAAAGTGGTTAAAACAAAGATGTTTAATTTTATAAAGTTTATAAAGTGTGCCACAAAGTATCTGCAAATTAATTCAAGAGATAGATTAAATATGTTTATATATTTTTTAAATAAATGTTTTCAGTTTATTTAAAATTAAAAAAAAATCTTTGCTGAGATATCAATGAAGAATCTCGAAAGATAATTATTTAATGGTTATTTAAATATTATTATTTTTTTTTTTGACATCTCATCAAAGATGAAGAAGAATATGGAAGTCTGGGCATTTACGGGGCTTACGACCGTCATAGGCTGGTTTGAGTGATCACTTTACACACGTGTAACATTCACCAATTCTACCCATTATTGACAACCACACTACTCAAATTCTTGGAAGTTCTATATATATGAACCAATTTAGAAACCTTGTTCATGAATCACTAGAACTTCACTAGAGACATCTATTGGTGAGATGTCAAGAAGCTTTTTACTAAGCAGAAACTCTTATATTAGTATGTGAGATCCGAATCCCGAATTATAATCACACACATGAGAAACGCCAGAAAATACGATTTTAATTTTTATTATTAAGCTTATAATTTGACCAGATAATTTATTTACAACAAGTATATCAAACAAGTAAATTTATTTATTTGTGAACAAGTATTTGGACACACTCAAAATGTTGTAAAAGTTATTTAAATAATTTAAATTAGCATGTATCTTATTTTTCTTCTCTCGGTCACTGCAGCCACTCCCTTATTCGCAGTCTACTCTTGTTCCACGTGAACGAAACAAAATGTAATTTTGCAACGTTTAAACGCGAATTTGAGTGTTCGAGAATTCCTCCCTAAACCCAACAATAGGGCTCTAATTCGAGGGTGGTCCTTGAATAATAAATTCATGTTTCATAAAACCAAACAATGCCGAATTAATGATTCTTATAAACTCCGAATCCTTTGTCTACAAAATAAACTCAACCAACCCTACACCATAACAAAAATATTTTAAGGTGTTTAATAAACAAATCGAAATTATTACTTAAATTCACACTATTTTTTGACATCTCATCATCGACGAAGAAGAATGTGGAAGTCACTTAACACACGTGTTATATTCACAAAAAAAAAATCTGCCTCCGTAGTGTAATGGTCAGCACGCTCGGCTACCGTACTGGAGGTCCCGGGTTCGATACCCAGGGGGTTCAAACATATATAAATGATTTATTTATTGATTTGGCGTTTAATTTGTAGAACTCCATTTTAATTTATGTATTAATTTTCAATCAAACACAGATTTTTTTGAGTCTACTAAACTGTATTTTATTAACAAAAACACATAAAAAATTATATTGTGACAATTGTTTCGCCTTGTTAAGGCATTATCAAACAATGATAATGCCCTAACAAGGCGAAACAATTGTCACAATATAATTTTTTATGTGTTTTTGTTAATAAAATACAACTTAGTAGACTCAAAAAATCTGTGTTTGATTTTAATTAATACATAAATATATAAGTGATTTTTTCAGTCTTATATTTATTCAATATTACCTTGGACTGGTACCGAAAGCGGAGGGCTTATCACCTTTCCTACATATGTCAGGATCAAGATAACACTGTGTTAAATGATGCAGTGTCCTTTGCACCATTGGGTGGCGGAGAAGGGTTTGAATGAATGAATATTCACCAATTCTACCCATGATTGACAACTACACTATTCACATTCTTGGAACTTCTATATTTACATATATGTATATGGTGATAAACACCGTAAATGCCCAGACTTCCATATTCTTCTTCATCTTTGTTGATATGTCAAAAATTTACATGAAAAATAACTCCTTTAATTCTAGATAATTCAGATTTGTGAATAAGTATTTGGACACACTCAAAATGTTATAAAATTCACACCTTTGTAAGTAATTAGTAATGATAATGGTCAGTACTCTCGGCTACCGTACTGGTGGATTCGATTCAGAGAGTGGTCAAATAAATAAAAGTGATTTTTCACTCTAATATTTATTTAATATTATTTGTAAAGAATCAAGATAACACTGCATTTATATATATTGCTGTGCCCTATGCATCGGGTGCGGATAAGGATTTTAAAAAAAATATTCACGACATATTCAGTGTGTCCAAATACTTGTTCACAAATTTGGATTTTCTCCAGTTGAGAGATATTTCTACATTTCGATTAATTGAAAGTGGATAAACTCCAGATTTGTGAACAAGTGTTTAGACACACCCAGAATGTTTAGTATTAACATTTACAATTAATTTTTAGAGTGATATTATTAACACCGTATCGATCTGATGGAATGTCCAATGGTCTAATAAATTACTGAGAGATAATTGATTTTTTTTTAAAGTGAAAGTTAATTGAATGAAAAATATTTCTTCTGAATTTTTTTAGTCAACGCGACCTATGAATTGAAGATTGAAATTTGAATTAATTATCTAAATTAAGAATGGTTTCGATAAGAGATTTTCACTATTTTTTCTCACTTATATTTCTACACAATTTAGCATAAAATCCACTTCTTTGCGACGATTTTTATTAAAGAACAATGGAGTAAGAATAAAGTACTTAATCGTTGGGAAACTCATTGATAAAGCATTGGTAGGCTGGGAAGGGCACAAAAGGGCCTCAAAAATGTCTGAAAAAGAGCCTGAAAGAATGTAGAAAGAGTCCTGAAACGCCCTGAAAAGGTTCATAAAGAAAATTAAAATTACAGAAACGTTTCAATACCTCCTAATCCCTTTCTTGATTTTCTCAAACACTCAAAATTCACCAGCCAGATCATCATTTAACTAATTTAATTGGCTATGAAAGGAACCATCAAAGCAGACTTTGTGTTTTTAGCTATCTTAATTTTTCTACATAAACGATTTTGTAAGAAGCCCTTTTAAAAGACAATGAACGGCCTCTGAATACTAAAATTGCATTTATTTCAAAGAATTTTCAAAAAAAAATATTTAAATAATTACTAAATTAAGATTTTTAAAATATTAAATTTAAAGTATTACTTAGTAAATACCACTATTTCTAAAAATCTATTGCGACACGTGTTTAGATGCATTCCACATCATTATCAATGAAATTGAAAAAAATGACATAAATAATAAAAATTTTATTTATTGTTTAGACATTAACTTTGTGGTAAGACATATAATAATAATAATTTATTAAATAATATATTGTTTCAAAATTCTTCACCTTTGCTTTCCATTTTTCCTTTGTTTTCAAACTCCGCCCCTTGACTAACCCCTTCCCCTTACTTTCGCCTCTCCTTATTTATAGAACAATTTTATATTTTACATTTTAGTTATTATACAGACCTGAATGACGGAAGTTTAACTTTTGAAACATGTAGTCTATAATAAAACTCAAGTGGTAAAAAACAAGTGTTTTCTTTAATCATTAATAATAAAATTAATCAGTAAAAAAGGTGTTTTGAGATGGTTTATGCATGTAAATCGTATAAATGAAGCAAGAATAGTAAAAAAAATACGAAGCGAATGTGTTTGGTAAGAGAAACATAGAAAAACCGAGGAAAACTTAACAAAATCAAGTATTTCAAATATTTAATCATGCAAAAAATAATCGGCGAGTATGTATGAGAAGATATATGAATGTGAAAGAGTTGTGTGCAAAAACAGATTTGTCTGGCGTTCTATTTTCTCTGCCCATCTCTGCGTGGAAGTGACATTTTTAATCAATCATTTTCAAATGTCCGCCAAGAACGTTTGGTCAATTTTATTGAGCATGTTAAAAAAAAAACAGATTTTCCAAAACAAACTAAAAACGATACAAATGAGAAACTTCGTTAATTGGCTTAAAATTTCGGCCCACCGCTTATAAATAATTCATAAACATAGAATTTTAAAAGCTTTCTTTCGTAAGGGCTGAAATTACACCCTTAGTAAATATGTATATAGTACGTATTGTTAATTTCAAAACTAGCCTTAAAAATACAACAGGAATACCTGTTTTTTTTTTTATTTTTTATTTTTTATTATTAGATTAAAACCAATATTTTTAGCTTTTCCACTTTTTTATTTGACTAGCGACCAGTCTGATGATGTCGGTAACGACGAAACCCGGTCGCTGGTCAAATAAAAAAGTGGAAAAGCTAAAAATATTGGTTTTGATCTAATAATAAATTAAAAATGCAATTCCATCACGAAGTGTCAGTGGATAATATAAATCTAGGAATACCTGTCTTTAAATTTAATACGAATTCTTAATTAATTTTATGATTATTTTGGAGTACATTTTTAAAACTTCATATTTATTTATTTATTTATTTATTTATTTAAACTTCATGTACAGAAAATAAAAAAAAGTACATTGGCGGGCTTATTGCTAAAAAGCAATATCTTCCAACCGACCAAAGACGGACTAGTGATATTGATCAAAACGTTTGATACCATATATAGCCGTTTGCAATCAGTGGGCAGATAGTACTTGAACATTTAAAAAAAAACATAAATTACAAATTGACATTTAAAAAAGAAACATAAATTAACAAAAGACGATAATAAGGAGTTAGTGACGACAGTTAGGATTCTAATGACAGATAGTAATGTCTCAGATGTTTTTAAAAGTTAATACATATTATTGTCTGATGTAATAGATTTTATCAAAAAACTAAAAAACAATTAATTAACAATTAGACAATAAAGTATTCTAGGATTCTAATGATAAATAGGTAGAATTCGGTAGCAAGTTTAAGAAAGAGGGGGAGTCAGGGGAGGAGGAGATGGACAGTTAGGGTTCTAAGGTAAGATAATGATGTTTCAGGCGTTTTTTGAAGGTTAAGATAGAAGGTGCATTTTTTACATGTAGAGGTAGTTCATTCCAGAGTCTAGCCGCTTGGACAGTAAAGGAATTACTGAGGAATGCTGTGTTGTGGCAAGGAATGGAGATTTATGAATAAATAAAGTACAAACTTTGATTCAAAGGACTTTATTTTTGGTAACACATTTCCCAGGTTTTGAAATTTTTAACAAACTAAAATAAATATAGATTCTACAAAATTTTAAATGGATATCACAACTAATAAAATATATTTATATATAAAATATTTAAATCAAATACTGATTTTTAGAGTCCTCTAAATTGTAAGTACCGAGAAGTGTAAAGCTTATAAAAGGACACTCAGTCTATTTAATATTCAAAGTAGTTTGAAAATGCCATAACAAGGCGAAACAATTGTCACAATTTTATTTTTATATCTTTTAAATAATAAAATACAATTTATTATACTCTCAAAATCTATGTCAAATACTTGAATTGGCGGGTATGTGTAATATGAGAAGATGCATGAACGTGGAAGAGGCAAAGAATGTTTGCAAAGACAGAGTGGTGTGACATTCTATTTTCTCTGACTACCTCTGCGGGGAAGCGGCGTGATGGTTAATTAGTTAGTTTATTAGTCCATTTAATCTTTTCAGTCATTTGAAGTGGGGCAAAACAATTTCAATTTTATTTATATTTTTTTAATAATTAAACACAATTTAAAACCTCTATCTCTCTAAATCCTCTAATCTCTATCTCAATCTGAATGCTGTCGAAATGCGATCTCTCAGAAGAATGTGCGACAAAACGATGTATGATAGATGTGCGAATAGTGAAATAAGGACGAATGCAAAGCTGAGATAAGCATTATCGATAAAATTAAGAAAGGTGTGTTGAGATGGTTTGGACATGTAGAACGAATGAGTGAGGAAAGAACGGTAAAACAAATTTATGAGGCGAATGTTAGCGGGAAAAGAAGCAGAGGAAGACCGAGAAAAACATGGCACGATCAGGTATGCCAAATACTTGAAAGTGGTCAGGTTAGGAGTCGTAACAATCGGCGGGTATGTATGAACGTAGAAGAGGCGAAGAATGTTTGCAAGGACAGAGTAGTGTGGCGCTCTATTCTCTCTGCCTACCCCTGGGGGGAAGCGGTGTGATGGTTAGTTAGTTAGTTAGTTAAAACCTCTAAAAATTGTCGTTTGATTTCAGTATTTAATGTATGTATAAATTAAAATGGAGTTCGACAAATCAAACGCAAAATCTATAAATATATTATGAAATTCACTGAATACTTTAAGAGTTATAAAAAGTGAGTATCACTTGTTTGTTTTTCGAGCATCAGATAAAATAAGGGTGGAAAAAAAAGACAAACCATGGATTATTTCATGGAGAAATAATAAAACCGATAGATAAATACAATTTCTTGATATTTACTCGATACGGAATATTTCTTAGGTTAGAAGTGGGTATTGCGTATTTTCCTGCGTACGCTCCTTCTAATTTGATTTATTAAAGCACAGGATATAGTTTCCGAGGCTACATATCAAATTATTAGAGCCTCTTATCTCTCATACTGAGCTGTGAGCAGTCTGTAAACTGAATTTGCCCCATTTTTTTTATCATTATTTATTCCATCAGACACTGGATTATTGACCCTACGGATGGTATATCAATATAATTTATATTATTCTCAATATTATTAATATTTCAAGCATTGACTTTGTGGTTAGTCATTTATACTTATTTATTTTTTTACAAAAATGTTAATAAAATTAGTATATAACCACTCACCGAGATTTTTACGTCTACCGGTTTCGAGACGTACGTACACGTTTAATATACGTTTAACCTCGGCTCGTAACGCATGTTTGTATTGAAAACTGTAGTGCATGTTGGTCTTCGGGTCGACCTAAAATCGCATGTGTTAGACATTTTGTGTAGTTTTGAGTGTGTAAATGGTGCTATGGTGGTGAAGGGTAGTATTGTTTGCATGCTGTGTTAGTGATTGTCCTGACGAAGAGACGGGTACGTCTCGAAACCGGTAGACGTAAAAATCTCGGTGAGTGGTTATATACTGATTTTATTAACATTTTTGTAAAAAAAATAAATAAGTAAATAATTTATATTGTTTACAACATTTTGAGTGTATCCAAATTCCACCATAGATGTCTCTCGTGAAGTGTATTGAATTCAAGGACTGTAATTTTTTTTCGAGTTTGATCAATATATCTAAAAGTTTACAACATTTTGAGTGTGTCTCCAATTACAGGAGTTATTTTCAATTATCTCCAATTACAGGAGTTATTTTCATACTATTTTTTGCTTCTATTATAAATTGGTTTCTAAATTGGTTCATATACATAGAACTTCCAAGAATTTGAGTAGTGTGGTTGTCAATAATGGATAGAATTGGTGAATGTTACACGTGTGTAAAGTGATCACTTAAACCAGCCTATGACGGTCGTCAGCCCTGTAAATGCCCTGACTTCCATATTCTTCCTTTTCTTTGATGAGATGTCAAAAATAATATCTAAAAGTTTCATTTTTTTATTTAAATTGAGTCGCTGTCAATCATGGGAAGAATTTGTGAATATTACACATGTGTAAAGTGATCACTTAAACCAAATTGTGAAACTCGTATTATGAATATATCATATATCTCAAGATGCTTTACGTATGAGTTTAGTGGAGTTTAGAGACGCTTTTATTTCAGATGTATGTAAGATCCTTACTGGATTATTTTACATACTGGGAGAAGCCTTAACAATGTAATCATCATAAAAATTATTAGATCTCTGCTAAATAAAAGCAACCATACATGGCTCTAATCAATTCACTTGAGTAATGTGAATGTCAATTGAAGGCAGAATGATGAATGTTACACGTGTGTAGAGTTTATTAAACTGTCTTATGAAAGATCATAGGTTTTGTAAATACCCAGATATCCATATTCTTCAATAGGGTTTTCCAATAAGAGGTTTTATTTTGAATAGCCCGCTATCTGGGCAGCTGCCACTTTTGAAGCCGTCATCTTTTGACATTTGACAAGTAAAAACTACGCGATTAATAAAAATGCAACGATACACGCTTCAACAACGCATTGAAATTGTTGAAATTCACTACAGAAATGGTGAAAAATTTGCAATCACAGTTCGCGAAACTAAAGCACTTTTTGGTCGTCGTGAAGCGCCTTCTTGGCCAGCAATAGTGAAACTTGTTAAAAAATTTGAGTTGTGCTGTGCTTGGTGATGTGAAGAATCGAAACCCTCAACGTCACTGTTTGGTGCGGTTTTTAGGCTGGCGGTGTGATTGGACATTACTTATTCGAAAATGAGGCTGGTGCAACTTTAACGGTGAATGGATTGCGCTATGAAGCTATGATTAATGATTTTTTATGGCCGGAATTGGAAGATATTGATGTGGACGACGTTTATTTTCAACAAGACGGCGCTACGTGCCACACAAGCAAGGAAACAATCGCAATTTTGCAACAAAAATTTCCTGGTCGTGTTATTTCTCGAAGAAGTGATCACAGTTGGACCCCGACCACGTGAAAGATAAGGTCTATGCCAATGCTCTACAATCGATCGAAGACCTAAAAGATGAAATTCGTGAAGTTATCGAGGACATACAGCCGCAAATGTGCGAATTGGTTATGAAAAATTTCATGAAAAGGATATGGTGCTGCAGCCGTAGCCGTGGCGGCCATCGTCTTCCATCGTTAAACGCATACTTTTCTCTTAATAATGCAATAAATATTCATTGATTTATCCTAAAATGTACCTGTTTTTTTCAAATGAAACCTCTTATTGGATAACCCTATATATCTATGTTGGGATGTCAAAATGTTTAAATATAAATTACTAAATTATGAATTGAGCTGTTTTTGAAATATAATACATGTCGTATAATTCACACACGAGATGCAAACTGCAAAATATTTCAGTGCACTTATTTCAAGGATGAAAGAATCTAAAATTGCCTCACTCTTGCAATAGCCGAAGTTAAGATATAAATTCAGGAAATCTGAAAAGTTCCGTCTGAATAATGTACCTATTTCAGGAGTACATATCCGAAACTTCTTTTAGGTAAGTCCACGATTCCCTTGTTCTTCTCACTTCATAGCGTTTAGGGAAAAGTTTAAAATTTAAAATTTTCACTTTAATTGAAAAAACTTTCCGACACGGCGATGGTATTAATCATATTTTTTGGATTATTTCTTGCATCCAACACTTTCCAGGCATTGTTCAGAGGCGCCGAAACTTTCGCGATTACGAAAACGCGTGATTTTGTGAAATTATTAAAAAATAACAAAATTATTCCATTAACACAAAGTTTTGGAATGAGCGTATTGGCAGGGGTATTAAATTTTATAATTTTGAAATTGAAATTACTAAAAAAACTTTTTTCTTACCTTCTTAAATCAACTTAACACTACATTATTACCTCCAGCAGTTACAGTTCAAAAATAAAAACCATAAAAAATAATTAATTTTTATTTAACAATTATTTTTCATGGATTTTTTTTTATATGTTTGATGTTTAAATGGTGAGTAAATAAAAATGACTGAATGCTTTTAAAATGTGATCTCCCAGTAAACAAAACAATGTATCATAAATGGTCTAGTGGTGATATAAAGAACATTTTGAGTGCGTCCAAATACTTGTTCACAAATCTGGATTATCTCCAATTACAGGAGTTATTTTTTGTATTATTTTTTGACATTTCATCAAAGATGAAGAAAAATATGTAATATTTCATCTCACCAATAGATGTCTCTAGTGAAGTTCTAGTGATTCAATACCAATGTTTCTAAATTGGTTCAAATATATAGAACTTCCAAGAATTTGAGATGTGTGGTTGTCAGTGATCGGTAGAATTGATGAATTTTACACGTGTGTAAAGTGATCATTTAAACCAGCCTATGGCGGTCCTCAGCCCCGTAAATACCCAGAATTCCATATTCTTCTTCATCTTCTTCATGATGAGATGTCAAAAAATAATATAGTAAATTGAATATCCCTGCATTAATTAATTGCCTTGCAACGTTGCCAAACTTACGATTTATTTCCAGCTTTTAAACATAACTGGAAAGACATCCAATTATACTTTTAATGAAACCATTTTCAGAACTTTACAGTCGCGATATGAAAATTAGCTCGATTTATATTTCATACAACTTTATATTGCTTTCCAAATCTTGGGGTGCATGATACCCTTAAATAAATTAATGCAGTGCTATCATGATCGTAACTTTTTTTTCAAATGATAATACCCAAAAGTTTGGATGTTTTTTTTTTCATTCTTTACCTAGCTGGATCTAACGGGAGATTGAATTCCCCCATATACGAATTTAAATTGTATAACTTTTGTATTATAACAGATACTTTCTCCATATTTTTTTTTTATTTTAAAAATAATATTAAGGAAAATATGCCCTTTTTATTTTTAAATTTCAAATCGTTTCAAAATATTGATTTTTATGTTATTTTTTGACATCTCATCAAAGATGAAGAAGAATATGGAAGTCTGGGCATTTACGGGGCTGACTGGTTTAAGTGATCACTTTACACACGTGTAACATTCACCAATTCTACACATTATTGACAACCACACTACTCAAATTCTTGGAAGTTCTATATACATGAACCAATTTAGAAACCTTGTTCTTGAATCACTAGAACTTCACTGGAGACATCTATTGGTGAGACGTAAAGTAAAGACGTAGGTCGTCAGCCACGTAAATGCCCAGACTTCCATATTCTTCTTCATCTTTGATGAGATGTCAAAAAATAATATGAAAATAACTCCTGTAATTGGAGATAATCCAGATTTTGTGAACAAGTATTTGGACACACTCAAAATGTTGTATATTGATTTTCATTAATTGCGCGCTTTAAATATTATTTTTATTTTAACTGAAATCTATTGCATTTAAAATTTCAGTCTCATGTTTTTTATAAAACGAATTTATTTAAATTTGAACATATTTTTACAACATCATATTTGTCATAATATTTTATTTATTTCAAACCATGTAATATAAAAAAAGTGTCACATATATAATATTCCAGATGAGTAATTTCCATTACTGATTTTAAGATTAAGGTTAACTAAACTGAAAGACAATAAAAAAAGAAAAAAAAAGAAAAAACTAACACAGGGAAAAATGTAAAATATAAAACAATAAATGATTAGGCATAAAAATAGGCATTAAAAATAAAAAGAAAGAAGCTTTTTTTATATTAGTATTTTTTTTATTATTAACACAAATATTCTAATTTCATTATATTTATGTTAGCCTAAGCGGCTCATTATTAGAAATAGGTATCAAATTGTGATAGAGTGGATTCGAACTGAGAAACTCCGACTTAAGAGTCCGCGACACTAACCACGGGATCACAACCCGACACACACTGTAATACACTTTTTGTATAAGTATGGTACATAACATTAATGTATTAATCGTGGCACGCCAGAAATGGAGTATGGAACTCCATGAATGGTAGTCAAATATGCTGACCACTACACCACGAAGTCAGTGAGATTGCAAGGGTGTTTCTTGGGGGTATTATTGTTTATTTATTGTTTTCTGAAAGCAATATAAACTGAGATGGTCTATCGAGAGCACTTGATGGGAGTTGCAACCACCAAGTAACAACCCTTAGTGTGAAATATACACTCTGCTACTTCGCCCTTCTGCCACCCTTAAATCTATACGTTTAGACACCTTAACCTCTTAAGTCCACAACGCATTCATCCTTCAGTGCATCACAAAATAGTTTTTTTGTTCTGTAAAATTCAATCATATACTTTTACAATGATTAAGGAAACACTTGTTTTTATACCACTTGAGTTTTATCAAAGACTACTAGTTTTGGAAGCTAAACTTCCATCGTCAGGTCTGAATAATAACTAAAATATGAAATATAAAATTGTTCTATAAATAAGGAGAGGGAAAAGTTAGTTTACTAACCCCCTTCCCCTAACTTTCCCCTCTCCTTATTCATAGAACCATTTTATATTTTAGTTATTATTCAGACCTGACGATGGAAGTTTAGCTTCTGAAACTAGTAGTCTTTAGTAAAACTCAAATGGTATAAAAACAAGTGTTTCCTTAATCATTGTAACATGTCTTACCACAAAGTTAATGCCGAGACCATAAATAAAGAAATTACTATTTTGTACATATTATTTTTAGAAATCTCAACAAAAATGAAGAAGAATATTGGAGTCTGGGCTTACGACCGTCATAAGCTAGTTTAAAACACCATCGCACAGCACAGCACAGCACAGCTTGCCATCATAGGCTGGTCCAGCCACCAGCCATGTCACTTGAGTGACCACTTTACACACGTGTAACATTCACCAATTCTACCTACGATTGACAACCATACTGCTCAAATTCTTTGAAATTCTATATATGTATATGACCCAATTTCGAAACATTGAATCACTAGAATTTCACTAGAGTCATCTATTGGTTAGATTATCTATTTGTTCTTCATCTTGGTTGAGATGTCACAAAATGATATGATAAATAACTTCTTTAATTAGAAATAATCCAGATTTGTGAACAAGAACTTGGACATAGTTAAAACGTTGTACTTTTATATAAATGTGTAAGAGGGAGTATTATTTAATATGTAAAAAGCATTGTGGTATGGTAATATTACACTCTCCTTATCATTCATCGTTCATTTTGTGTAATAACACTTTATTATAATGTAGTATTACATAAAGAGAACGATGAATGATGAGCAGTGTTGAACATATAATCATTGAAATATTATCAATTGTAAGAAGCACGCCACAGACAACGTTGCAATATCATTCGTTTCATTTTTCATCTTAAATATGAATCTTAATTTATAAAATATTTGAAGAACTATCTTTGCAATTCTCCATTTTATAACTCAAAAAATAATTTAGTTATTATCTTTTTTTTAAATAATTTTATTATAAAGTCATTATGTTTCAAAGAAGAAAGCTGTTTGCTTCGAAACTTGTCGACGTTATAATCTAGTTTTTAAAAGTTATATAAAATGTACGTAAACAAAATGTATACTGTATAGTAAAAAATATATAAATTATTTATATATATGACGTTCCATGATTTAATTCACAGCTCTAATCTGTGATTGGATTTAGAAAGCTTTCATTTAAACAATCAAAAACGGTCTATTCTAAATGGGCTGGTTAGTTGATAATTTTACACAATTTCAAGTGATCTTTCAACCAGCCAATGACAGGTCTAATCTCTGTTAACACCCAGTCTTCCAAATTTTTCTTAATATCTGTTCAGATGCCAAAAATTAAAAATAACTCCCATGTGGAAAAACCCATGATGCGTTATTGATAAACTTATAATTTTTAATAACAATTATAAATATAAATTCTTAAAAATAATATTAACAACAATTGTATTTAGCTTTAAAATTCTCTAAAAAATTTCCATGTCAATAAATTCTTCCTTTCCCAGAAAATAAATATAAGGGTTCGTACCTACATCCCCCATTAGCTACTGTTGTCTCCTATAAATTATTGCTGCACGTGTTAAAACTGTCACTTAGAATTGTAACGCTACATAATGACGGTAGTCCATTTGATCTTCAGATTCGTTTGATAATCCCCTAACAAGGCGAGACAATTGTCACAGTATAAATTTTTATGTGTTTTTGCCAATTTAATATAACTTAGTAGACTCAAAAATCTGTGTTTGATTTAAAATTAAAACATTAAAAAAAAAACAAGAATTGATTATTTGAACACATCCAAAATGTTGTGCTTAAAGTATTATCCGTATCTTTCGATTCATAACACAAAATGTAATAATGAACGCGTTATTATTCATTGTATGTATTATTTTGTGAATAAAATTAGCATGGGATCAAAACAAGGGTTGATTTTAGGGGTGAACGGGTTACTTAGGCTTCCTATCTTAAGGGATCAATACTGTCCTGACCACAATTTGTGCACAGCCGAGTAGACACAGCGTAAAGTGATATTCGAGGAGGAAAAATACCATGGAAAGCTTAACCGTATTACAAAGCAACTCGTTTTAAACCCTCAAAATGTTAATCAGTGTTTTAATTATTATATATAACCATAAACACACACGGTGCCCCTAACTTCTTATCCAAATATATAAGATATGTAGTTATTAGCCAGTCGCTGAAATACGTGGTTTTTTGTGATCTCTACAAAGATGAAGGAGAATATAAAAGTCTGGTTATAGGCTGGTTTAAAAATTTGTTACACAGCCATAAGTTAGTGTAAAAACATTTATCAATATCTCATCAGGGTAACCATTGCATGGTGTTGCAAATTTGATACATAAGTATTTTCTTAATGTATCTTTTTTTTAAAAAAATCATTATTTTTTTTACTAATTTTTCAACTCATGTTTAGAGTAAGATACTATTGAATATTTATTTTTATTTAAAATGAAAAAAAGTGATACAATGAAGGGTGAATTGATCACTTTATGCACGTGTAACATTCACCAAATTCTACCCAAATTTGACAATCACATTACTCATATTCTATATATATGGAAGTTCACGTGTCAACGATCAAGATAACATTGCGTTTTTATGATTAAGTGCCTAATGCACCATTATGCTGGGGATAAGGGTATGAAGAACCTGTTTTAAACCCTCGAAATGTTAATCTGTGATTTAATTATTATATACAGCCGTAAACACAATATGGTGCTTCGAACTTCTTAACTAAATATATAAGATATATAGTCATATTAGCCAGTTGCTACAAAGTTTTGAATTGCGTTCCATAATACATAAGTTTGTATTTAAAAATTCATACAGAGTTAAAAATATTAAATTCTGGTGAGATATTAATTGTTCGGAATTAAATACAAACCATATTTTTGTATGTAACCATGTTTCATATTTAACGATTTCTTACCACGAAGTGAATGCCGAAATAATAAATTATATATGAATTTTAAATTTGTACAATTTTATCAGTAATTGAATGAAAATACTATCGTCAAAAACCTCTCATTTTTCTTGTAGAGTTCTTGATATTTGCACTATGAAAACTTTGAGAATGGTAGCTTTTAATAGGAGAATTCATTTACATATTATAAGTGTGTCCAAATACTGTTTACAAATCTGGATTATCTCCAATAAGGAGTTATTTAATACATTATTTTTGACATATCAACATATGGTAGATAATGAAGAATACGGAAAAATATGTTCATCACACCATAGGTATCTCTAGTAACACTCATAGATCGTGTTTCCAGTTTAATAAATATATCTAGAAGCTTCAATAATTTGAGTAGTGTGGTTGTCAATCTTGGGTAGAATTGGTGAATGTTACACGTGTGTAAAGTGATCATGTAAACCAGCCTATGTCCAGACTTCCATATTCTTCTTCATCTATCTTGAGATGTTAAAAAGAATTTTTAAAATAACTGAATTAATTGCACCATTCACTTCGACTGCATTCAGTGATCCTTCTTCATCCAACTCCATGCTTCACTCCCATACATAAGGATTGGCCCCAGGACTTCATTGTGAACTGCCAGTTCAGCATGTTACTGCAGACATTGAGTAATTGATTAGTTTGAAATTAATGGGAAATTAATAATATAATTATATGGTTAGTCGATATGCCTTGATAATTAAGAGTTTATATCCATACTTAGTTACATAGCACACTGAACGAATTGACTGTAACTTCGTTATTACGTGTTGGGAGCTATTTCATAGCCTAAAGTCATATCACTATAATATACGGTGCCCGGAATCTCTAAGTCACTATCAAAATCATCAACTTTTTATAAACACACAAAAAAAAGATTGTTTGAAATCTCAATATAGCTGAAGAAGAATATGGAATTCTGGACATTTACGACCGTCATAGGCTGGTTTAAGTGCATTTGTAATACAGGCCACATCTTATAAAATATGTTGAAAAGTGAACTAAATTGAATCAAAAATAATATGGAAGTCTGGATATTTACTGGATCACTTTACACACGTGTAACATTCACCAATTCTACTCATGTTCGACAACCACAATACTTAAATTCTTGGAACTTCTATATATATGAACAAATTTTGAAACATTGCACAAGAATCACTAGAATTTTCGACTAGACTTCTTTCTTATATTCTTTTTCATCTATGTTGAGATGTCAAAAAATAATAAAAGAAATCACTCCCATAATTGAAGATAATCCAGATTTGTGAAAAGTATTTAGACACACTCAAAATGTTCAGAATAAAGTGTAACAAATCCTTCGTCCTGAAGGGCCGACAGTTGTGGTCCACCGTGTACAGCCCTTTAATATCGCCACACACCCTGCCGGGTGGATAGTGACAGCTGGCCATGATAACTATTATGATTACCTCCGTCAAACTAAGCACCTTTAAATTGGATGGGCTGAATAGGGTCACACCTTTGTTTCGGGGGTCGCAGCTAGGGCCGCATTGCGATAACTGTGCGATATTACTACAAGCCTGTCACTTTAATTGTCAAAACCAACCCGACTGTTGAAATTTCAGCTTTATAGGCTAATACCGTGATAGATATATTACGGTATCATAAATTCACCGTAAAGTTTCCAATGATTAAGTATCTACCTAGCGTTTCTCGTAGCATTATTTTATTTTTAAGATAATACAGTATCAAACAGATTAATTGAAACAAAACTTTTTTTATATTCTCAATATTATTAATATTTAAACTTGTGGTTAGTCATTTTTATTTTATTTTTTTACAAAAATGTTAATAAAATCAGTATATAACCACTCACCGAGATTTTTACGTCTACCGGTTTCGAGACGTACCCGTCTCTTCGTCAGGACAATCACTAACACAGCAATATGTAAATGGTGCTATGATGGTGAAGGGTAGTATTGTTTGCATGCTGTGTTAATAATTGTCCTGACGAAGAGACGGGTACGTCTCGAAACCGGTAGACATAAAATCTCGGTGAGTGGTTATATACTAATTTTTTTAAATATTTTTGTAAAAAAATAAATAAGTAAAACTTTTTTTGTTGTATTTTCGTAAAAAAAAGGTAAAATCTTTTGTTTATTAAGTAGTTATATTACAAATTGATATTTAAAATTATCTCATTTGAGCTCAATCGAAGATATTACTCTTCTTGGCATCTATTTAAAAAGGTTTTGGTACGTGAATGCCATTTTTTCGTCTCGAAACCATACCTGAATTATGGAGAAATCGAGTTTTTCCACCGTATTGCAATCAATTTTGGAGAGCCGATTCTCATAGATTGACGATAGATTTTCAATAAGGTTTGTGTCTGGCAAAATTCTTGACCAGTCCAACACAGTTCATTGTTTTTGTGTGAAAATTTTTACTATTTTTTTTTAATTTGTGGCAGGGGGTTAAATCCTGCTGAAGAAAATATTGTATTACCATTTGACCTTTATTTTTGTATCTCTGGTAGTATATTTTCCAATTTAATTGGGTGATTCTTCTCGTTATTCATCATCTCAGTCACTGAAAGATGCAGCCCTGGTCGAAAATACGAGGAACACCCCCAAAACATATTTTTTAGAGGGTGTTAAAAATACAAAAAAAATATGTTATAATTAATCTGTTCAATACTGTATGTACCTAGCATTTCTTGCAGCATTATTTGATTTTCAATATAATATTTGTGGAGGTCCTCACCAAAACGTTACATCTCCATTATAAATGGTTTTAAGTAATCAGGAATTCTAGCTTGTACAATTGTTACATTTCGGTGCGATTTAATGATTTTACATTAGTTTAACACAGGATTGGTCACGTTTCATCGCAACATTAATTAAGATTTCGATAGAATACAGAAAATAAAATTCTAGGCAGAGTATTTTTGCCTAGAGTTTTCACTCATGAATTACATGAAATTAAAGTAACTTTAAACATAAAGAGTAAATCCACTCACGAGTAGGCATAGGCTACAAAAATTTAAATGTTGAAGACTGAGCAGGGTCATGATAAGCGGTGTTGCATAAGCCGTAGCTACATTTCAGAGTCACTCGGACGTTAGTTGATTCAACAAAAAAAAAATCAGCGAAAAAACATTTAAGACTTTGAATCCAGTCAGTCGCCTGACGATTCAAGCTCAAACATTTTATTTATAAAAATACGTATAATTTATAACGATAACAGAGGCTTTCAGATGAGAGTCTTGAGTGTATTAAATAAAAATATAATTTCGGCAAAAACCCATAGTTACTCTACAGGATGGAAAAACTCGCCGAGCCCTAACAAAACAAATTGTCGTTTATTAGGCATTTACTAAAATAATACTCCCACTTTCTCGCGTTAAGGAAAATAATATTTCTGTTTTCCGACGTTAAGAGAATAATTCGTACTTATCTCAGCTAAGAAAACAATATTCTAGCCCCAAAAAGGACCTCTTCTACCTCAGAAATAATAAAGTAATAATCGCTAACTCAATCCGAGAAACTTCTCTATTTGTCCTCTGTGGAAGCAGATGGAATCGAAGACTTAATTGTCAAAGAAAATATCCATTATTAATATTATTTATACATCATTCACATCTGTGTAGACATCTTCTTTATCTTCTTCCTGGCTCCATACTAACTTATCGTATTTGTTGACTGATGGGGTCAGCTCTCTATTATCAGCAATGTCAACTAGGCCATGCTTTCTAATCATGTTATCTTTCTGCAGCATCCATGAATTATTTGGTTTTCCTCTAGATGTCTTTCGAAGAAGATCTATGGCAATTGCCTGGTTCACAATATGATCAGGTTCTCTACGTCTTACGTGCCCATACTATCTCAGTTGCTTTTCCCCTATCTTATTATTTATGCCTGTTACACCTAGGTTTCCATGTATATTTTTTTCCTAGCTCTATCCCAACTTATCGTTTTTGTTGACTGTTGGGGTCAGCTCTCCTAGTCCTCAGGTTGTAGGTCCTTCAGTTATGAGCAACGTCACCATACCATTGAATAATGTTATCTTTTTGCAGCATCTGTGAATTATTTTGTCTTCCTTTAGTTTCTTTCGAAGGAGATCCACGGTGATTGTTTTGTTCACAATACGATCAGGTTCTCTGCGTCCTATGTTTCTATACCATTTCAATTGTTTTTTTTCTACCTTACTATTGATGCCTGTTAAACCCATGTTAAATCCAAGACTTCCGCGAATGCGTGAACTCTTTGTCTCTAAAGAAATTTCTTGCTGACCATCTAAGCATTCGCATTTCAGCAGTTTCTAGTTACCAAGGGTAGGTGTTATAAATCGTCTTGCATTCAGAGCCATAGAGGAGCGCAGGTCTGACAATTAAGTCTGGGTGAGCTTAAGCTCGACAAAATCTGAAAGCGTGTGACCGGAGTGTGACTAACAACACCAAGCTAAAGCTTGTCAGGAGTTTGGTCCACTTGATTTTTCTTTATGCTGTTAAAATATGGAATTCATAAGCAGCAGAAAAGAGAGAAATTGGAGCATTTGAAATGTGGTGATGGAGGCGCATGCTCCAAATCCTATGCACAGCGTTGGTGCGTCTGCACCAACGAGTCCATTTGTCAGGAGTTACACTTGGATGGCTTGACTCTGGCCAGTGTCTGTACATGGCGGATTTTTTAGTTCTTTGGACACGTGACACGTTGCAATGAGGATAGCCTGGAACGACTGGTTATGATTGGTAGCCTGGAGAGGAAGAGAGGGAGAAGAAGATCCCCCACGATTGACTGATCAAGTTAATACAGCAGCAGGCACCTCGGAAGTTGGAACGCTTCATGCAGCGCCGTCAAGAGATAACTGCAGAAGATTCATTGCTTCGACAAGAGTCACAACCCTCAATAATAAAGACTAAGACGGAGAAAAGAATTTAGCGAGCATTTTAAAACCCATTGGTAAATGTGCGTTCTACCACCAAATTTACCGATGTAAACTTAGCTTACTTACAAAGAAAAGCACGTTTAATATAAAATTGCGACCATATAATCAATACTTACCAAATAACTAAAATATTCATTATAGTCACAAAGTAAGCCCGTGACCTTTGGATGAAAAAGTTTATACATAATCCCGAAATCTTATGGCCTAATAAAGTATAAAGATGGATACCAAATTTTTGATCAAAATTCAAATGAATTTTGCAGATTTGCATAATATCTCACCGCTCCTAAATAAGAAAACACCTTTTTCTTTGGGAAAATCAACCATAGTTGTTTTTGCAAACACGCAGCCTTGTTTAAAAAATGATTTCTGAGATAAAACATTATTTTACGCGCAAAATACAAGTTTCGTCTTGGTTTAAATTATTTTTTAAATTTCACGCTTTTTTACACATAAATTAAGTAATTTACTATTTAACTTTGTTGTTTGATCCCAACGGAATTACTTTTCATATTTGGCGAATTATTTTAAAAATATATCTTACAAACTGTAATGTTTTGATTTTAGTGAGGTTTTCTAGGTGTACTAGGCACTGCATCGTATTGACGCAGTATTATCTTGATAATTACTTTAATGAAGGCAAAGTTATTACTTCAGCGAGCGCTTCAAGGACCAGTTCAGGGTAATATGAAATAAATATTATATAACTAATATTTATTAGTGATATAATATACTCTCCCCCAGGAATCTATCGTGGGACCTCCGGCACGGTAGCTAAACACGCTTACCATTACACCATGGAGTCGGACATATCAATAAATAATACTTTATTATTAACACTCTATCATTTATCGTTCACTTTTTGTAATACCACTTTAAAGTGGTATTACATGAACAATGCTTTTAATTTACAAAACAGATAAGGAGAGTTTTATTTCCATACCACAAGGTTAACAATGCTTTAAAACTAAAAAATACTTTTTAACTAACTTACTAACTAACCATCACGCCACTTCACCGCAGGGGTAGGCAGAGAGAACAGAACGCCACACCACTCTGTCTTTGCAAACATTCTTCGCCTCTTCCACGTTCATGCATCTCCTCATACATACCTGCCGATTGTTACGACTCCTAACCTGACCACTTTCAAGTATTTGGCATACCTGATCGTGCCATGTTTTTCTCGGTCTTCCTCTGCCATTTTTTCCACTTACATTCGCCTCATAAATTTGTTTTACCGTAAATACTTTTTTTTTGTTTTAATTCGATGGAAGGCGTTTTGATGGTCTCCAACCACCATTGGCAACAGACATTATACTACATTTTTAAAATGCTCAAAAATTTATCGTTTTTCAAGGCAGCTTATTTTGCAGTACAACCAACGACGAGTCACCATTTTCCTTTGAACATTTTCTACATAAAATCGGACCATTCGCACCGTTTTACATTCCCTTTATTTAAAGTCGCAATTTTGAAAAAAGCGTCTCATTCGATACAGCTCCCGCGAGCTTTCTTGCATGTGGTACATAAAATAAAAGCTTATATTGTGATTTTCCACCGCGATACTCGACACTCCTCGCCGACGTCTCGAGGGACAAATTACTGAGCTTTCGACGGATCGCGGCGTTGTGTGGGTCTGCACTCACCACCAGTGTTGGACAATTATCCTAAATAGGTTTTTGGATGGCATGTTTTAAAGTTTTTCTTCTTTTTTGGTTAAGGCATTGGAGCCTGTATTTAAGAGATATTAGCCTTCTGCGATGTCGATTCCCGGCTGTCATTCATCAAAGTGAAGGACATTGGTAACATAAACCAAGCTAGGACACAAAATGCCGAACCCTCTTCTAGTGGAACGGAAGGTCTGCTGATGACAGTCAGCAGTCCGGCTTCTCCTGAGGAGTGCAACGTGGTTTCCTCCCAGCAATGAGCAAATGCTGACAAGTTCCTGATTGGCCCACACTAGATTATCCCTCCTGTTCCCAACACAGATTCAAATAAAAACATATTTATTTCGTTATAATAAACAAAAATCCACTTTAGGATCTATAAACTTCATACGTAATAAGCAAGGTAAATAATAAATCCAATTTCCATCTCTTTGGTGGTCTGCCTTGAGGTTGGCCGTGCAGTGCAATGTGGGGGAGTCTGGGTGGTTTCAATCTCCTCACATGCGCATACCATTGTCTCCTTCGTTGCCTTTCCCACCTTCCACAACATCTTCCATCTCGCATATTTCTCTTATACTGGTGTTCCTTGTTCTATCTCGTAGACTCTTGCCAGATATGATCCTTTGTGTCTTCGTTTCTGACGCTATTGATCACAATTAATATACTTTATGGAAACTAACATAGAATCACAAAACACAAAAACACATTAAACAAAATAAAACACACACCTCTTTTGGTCAAAAGAACTTTTAATATTATACAATAAAGTTGTTTTACCTACTTCCATTATCCATAGCCTCATTTAAAATTAAACCACGTATTCATAAATAGATAATGAATGTGGGTAGATTTTAAATAAATTTCATCATTCGGTTTCACAAAATTACAGACATCAAAAAATTACTATTCATAAAATTTAAAAAATAATTATTGTTAAATGCACCCTCGACACAAAATAACCATATGAGGAAATATTATTGTTAATTGTTAATTGATATTAGTTATAAAAATAATTATATCAAATAAATATTATTCATGTTTAAATATAAAAATCCATTTACTTAATAAAATTATACCAAATCACTCTTTAAGCCCTTTCCATTACTTGAATATAATTACTTTTATAATAGGCACACTACTTAAATTCAAAAAAATTTAATTTATTTTGTCAGAGAAAAAAATCATTGTTTTCAACCCTTGCTTTGTTGTGAATATAAAAAAAAGTTTGTCTAGCCTCTCACCAGTCTGATGATGTTAGTAAAGACGAAATATTATCACTGATGAAATTCAAATAAAATGGAAAAACTAACAAATAATGCATATGAAAAAAAGATTTTATTTTCTATATAAACTGCAAAATTTTGACTTTGTACAAATACTTGTTCACGAATCTGGATTTTCTCCAATAATAGGAGTTATTTTTCATATTATATTTGACATGTCATCAAAGATGAAGAAGAATATAGAAGTCTGGGCATTTACGGGGCTAATTCAATAACAATGTTTATAATAAGTAATTCAAGAACAATGTTTCTAAATTGGTTCATATATCGCTCACTCCTTTCAAGAACGTCATAAATCAAAAATTGTAAATATTCAGTTGTGCATGTTTTCGGAATGCCCAGAAAATGTACTATATCCCAGCAAAAGCGGCATATTTTTAACTTAATATTTAACCGCTACAGGTCAGAAAGTGTTGTTTTTGCATTTTGAAGAAAAGGCATTGTTTAATTATTTTTTTCAAAAAACTAAATATTTTTCAAATGGAGAAAAAAACTTCAGATTTTACCTAAAAAGATCTGTTGCACAGTAAAAAGTTCAGTAAGTGACTTGATATTTATTTTTAATACATTGTATTATTTTCTTAAACTTTAAAAACGTTCTCCTGAAAAATCAAGTATTTTGATTTATGACGTTCTTGAAAGGAGTGAGCGATATGTAGAACTTTCAAGAATTTTAGTAGAGTGGTTGTCAATAATGGGTAGAATCGGTGAATGTTACACGTGTATAAAGCGTTAACTTAAACCAGCTTATAACGGCCGTCAGCCCCGTAAATGCCCAGACTTCTGTATTCTTCTTCATCTTTGATGAGATGTCAAAAAATAATATAAAATGCAGTTTCACCAAGAAATGTCAGCACAAAATTTAAATTTAATCCACTAATGATAAGAAGAAATAACATCATACTACATGTATTAATATGTTGACAGTTAATATTTGATATTTAAATTTAATCAGTAATAAATATGAAGAATCTAATCTTGCTCTCTTAGTTTAATATAACGTAATGACGTCGCCACGTGAATCTTCCAGCTAGAGCGGAATACACGTAGACTCCTTTATCGGCGCTATGTGCTTTACAGCCAGGATATGTCATAATCCTTACTGTCGGAGCTTCCCAAACCCTCCTGATGTATTCCGAAACCTCCAAAAGGTTAATCAACAACACACTCGTGGCAAATTTGTGTAAAAACGACTGCGGGTTCCGAGAAAAATGACTAGAACGTACATAGAACGTAGAACTTACTAAGTATTTGAGATACATGAAATATCATGTGTCGGGTTGTGGTCCCGTGGTTAGTTTCGCGGATTCCTTAGTTAGACTTTCTAAGTTCGAACCCATTCCACCACAATTTGATACCTATCTCTAATAATGATCCACTTAGGCTCACAGAAATAGTTTAAAATTGAAGTAAGTTTGTAAATAACAAGAACACAAATAATTCCCATGGTTAAATTATAATAAATTAAATAAAATAAAAATCAAATTAACAGTAATTTTTACAGAAGTTTCGTTAATGATATATCGTTATTATTAATGCAAAGTATATTACTTTATGACATCTCATCAAAGATGAAGAAGAATATGGAAGTCTGGGCATTTACGGGTCTGAAGAAATGCCCAGACTTCCATACTCTTCTTCATCTTTGATGAGATGTCGAAAATAATATGAAAATAACTCCTGTAATTGGAGATAATCCAGATTTTGTGAACAAGTGTTTGGACACACTCAAAATGTTGTAAGACAAAGTATTATATATGTACGTTGTCTTTGTCAAGACATTGACAACCCCTCAAACAAAATCCTTTACAATTAAGTACTAGCTTCTAAAACCGAATGCCTCTAAAATGAAATTCCTTAGCTATATACGACAATATTTATTATTTGGGACCATCTGTCCCACGTTTTGGGATTCCCAGAAGCACTGTGCGAGTCCCAACCCCCGAAAGGTTTATAAGGGAGGTGATCCCGTGAAATACATTACACCCCGTACATTAATCGCTGATTACACTGTTTAATATTCAGGACTCGTCCTTCTCTCCTGAACGCCGCCAACCCGAGGCGCCAGAACACCTCCGCCTCTTCCAACTATCGTATTCCGATACCAGACTCTGCGCCTATCAACTCATCTCGTATTACTTAAATCTTATAACGTCCAATATTTAACACCCTCCATTTCATTCATCGCTCATTTCATGTAATTCCACTTATTATTTTTTGACATCTCATCAAAGATGAAGTAGAATATAGAAGTCTGGGCATTTACGGGGCTGACGACCGTCAAAGGCAGGTTTAAGTGATCATTTTACACACGTGTAACTTCACCAATTCTACCCATTGTTGTCAACCACACTACTCAAATTCTTGGAAGTTTTATATATATGAACCAATCACTAGAGCTTCACTAGAGACATCTATCGGTGAGATGAAAAGAAGCTTTTTTATTGAGCAGAAACTCTTTTATTAGTATGTGAGGTCCGAATCCTGGATTATAATCACATACATGAGTGACGCCAGAAAATATCATTTTCATTATTTTAGCTTATAATTTGAATAATTAACTTATTTGCAGCATTTTGAATGTGCCCAAATACTTGTTCACAAACCTGGATTAACTCCGACTATATTTATGATATTGTTTTTTGACATCTCAACTTAGATGAAGAAGATAAACCCACTCAAATCACACACCTTAGTCTCACATTCTATCCTAAATTAATAATTAAAACCCAGACTGGTATTCGACGCTTTTGCTTACAGATATCAGAGAACGTATTGCGGGCGTTTTACGATCAGACAGCAATACTCCGCACATATCGCTCACTGCTTTCAACAACGTCATAAATAAAAAATCGTCAATTTTAAGTTGTGCGTGTTTTCGAAATGTCCAGAAAATGTACTATATCCCAGCAAAAAAGGCATATTTTAAATTTGATATTTACCCGCTACAGCGCAGAAAGTATTGTTTTTGCATTTTGAAGAAAATGTATTGCTTAATATTTTTTTTTAAATTCTAAATATTTTTCAAATGGAGAAAAAACCTTCAGGTTTTACCTCAAAAGATCTGTTGCACGGTAAAAAGTACAATGAGTGGCTTGATATTTATTTTTGATACATTTCATTATATTCTTAAACTTTAAAAACGTTCTCCTGAAAAACCAAGTTTTTTGATATATGACGTTATTGAAAGGAGTGAGAGAATTGTTAGTTTTATTTAATTTTTATAAGAGATGTATCAAGAATTTTATGTTTATGTGCAGAGTACATCTTCATTCGCCGAAGAACTTGTGATTTTGATGAAGAAATATCAGCTCCTAGGTGAGAATCATGAAGTTCATATATCGTACGAGACGGTGAATAATATAATGCATATTTTAAATCCTGCATCAACGAATAAAGGCTATTAAAAATATAAAAATAAACCAAGTTTTTTGATATATGACGTTGTTGAAAGGAGTGAGCGATATATTTAGCGCATACTGTGCGCAATATTAGCGCAATTCGCTAGATTTGCTTTCCAAATTACAACCAGAACATTAGTTAGAAATGACTGCCTATTATTGCATATTAGGGGAAATACGAGTTGTGCTATACCAATGTTGCCAGGTGCTCGGTATTCTACTAAACCGTTCAGTATTTTAGCATCGTGTTCGGTGTTCGGTTTTTATTCTGATAATTTAAAAAAAAAATCATTTAAAAATCGTTTAATTCTCCATTCAAAGCATTTAAAAATATCTATGTTGAGAAGTTAGCTACAACATATGAATATTTTCTCGAAGCTTATTTATATTTCTAAAAAAATAATAATAAAACCCTTATCCGCACCCCAATGGTGCATAGGGCACTGCTTCATACATATGAACACAGTGTTATCTTGATCGTTTACACACGAAGGAAAAGTGATCAGCCCTTCGCTTCAGGTACCAGTCCAGGGTAATATTGAATAAATATTACATTTAAAAAAATAATAATAAATAAAATTTCTAAAAAAATGTTGATAATATTAGTATATAACCACTCACCGAGATTTTTATGTCTACCGGTTTCGAGACGTACCCTACAATCACTACCACAGCATGCAAACAAATGCAAATGAATATTGAAAGCATTAACTTTGTGGATCATATTGATATATTATTTTGAGAAATAAAAAGACTTAGTTTTTTTATTCACTCACATTTTTATTAACCAACTAGTTTCGGCAACAACCTGTTGCCCTCTTCAGGGTTTAATTTAAATTAATTTAATAACTTTGTGATTTTTCATTTTATAATTAAAATATAACTTTGTTTTAAAATCAATACACATATTTTATAAAAACTTAATTATTTCAAAACCAGTAACCATTATAATTAAGTTAAAAAAAATATTTTTAGTGATTTTTAAACAAAGCTGTATTTTAATTATTTAAAAAGTAATATCATGAATAGGGTAGTAACGAACGACTTATTTCGCATCGTAATTTAATATGTAAAACGTTGTTATTAATCTTTCTTTGAAGAAAATAATATCTTATATGTTACAAAGGGCACTTGTTATGCTAAAAGTATGTCAGAATTTTTCCTGCTCCCTGTGACAAAGAGATCGGAAGGGTGGGCGCAAAGGGAAGTATTATTGTGAAAATCCCCGGATTTATGGGGGATAAATCTGTAAAATTATTCAAACATAATAGTATTAAACATGAATCCCATAAATATTTCTCGTGATAAGCGATATTAAGCGAAAAAATAGCGAAGCACGATACAGTTATCCGAAAGAAATGTTCCTCTTTTATGAACAGTTTTAATATCTTTTGTGAATTCTCTATTTTTCATTTCCCTTTTGTGTTTTGATGTTTTTTGTACGTTTTCCATATTTTTAACCAGCCGTATTTTATCTTCAACTTTTTTTATCATAAAATATTACTATACAGGTTGAAACAGATTAAATTTTATTATTAATATTTTAGTTTTTAATTTAAATTTTACATGGTAAATGAAACTTTTTCTTAAAATCTATTTGGACACGCGTTTCGATGCATTCAGCATTATTTTCAAACACCGTATGTACGGTGTATGAAAATGTTGTAGAATGCCTGAAAATAGTTGCATATACCAAATAAAACCAAAATATAAATGGATAAAACAGGCATTACTACAAAGTGACTAATCGCTCACTCCTTTCAAGAACGTCATAAATCAAAAATTGTCAATTTTCTGTTGTGCTTACAAATGTACCATATCAGAGCAAAAGAGGCATATTTTTAGCATAATATTTACCCGCTACAGGGCAGAAAGTGTTTTTTTGCATTTTGAAGAAAAGGTATTGTTTAATTATTTTTTTAAATATACTAAATATTTTTCAAATGGAGAAAAAAACTTAAGTAAGTGGCTTGATATTTATTTTTAATACATTGTATTATATTTTTAAACTTTAAAAACTTTCTCCTGAAAAATCAAGTATTTTGATTTATGACGTTCTTGAAAGGAGTGAGCGTAATGATAAAAGTATTTTTAGAATTTATTGTGTGGTAAGTCATTTTTAGTAATGTTAGTATATAAACACCGTATTATTAATTGATTTGTTTTTTACTTAGTCAAATGACATGCTGATTATTTTAAAAATTAAACACTTGTATTTTAGCACTTTTTATCCCACCCATATCTGTATATACCTAAATAATTTTTGCTCGTTAGTTTTTGTAATCACTCGTAAATGAAATGAATTCAGTAAGTAGTGTGATATAAGTGTTTTATTTAAAAATCAACATACCATTCCACGAAGATAATGCCAAATCTGTCTAATCTTTATCTGCATCTAGTGGTGCATAGGGCACTATGTCATTAAAACGCAGTATTATTTTGATCGTTCACATATGAAGCAAAGGTAATCAGCCCTCCACTTCAGGCACCAGTCCAGGGTAATATTTAATACCATAAATATTACAGTGACAAAATCACTAATATTTATTTTCACTCCTCCTTGGGAATTGAACCCGGGACCTCCAGTACGGTACCCGAACAAGCTAACGCATACACTATGGATGCGTTCTATTAATTGTGATTTATGTAACTAACTAACTAACCATCACGCCGCTTCCCCGCAGGGTAGGTAGAGAGAATAGAAAGCCACACCATTCTGTCTTTGCAAACATTCATCGCCTCTTCTACATTCATGAATCTCCTCATATACACCCGCCGATTGTTTCGACTCCTAATCTGACCGCTTTCAAGTATTTGGCATAACTGATCGTGCCATTTCGCTCACTCCTTTCAAGAACGTCATAAATCAAAAAACTTGATTTTTCCGGAGAACGTTTTTAAAGTTTAAAAATATAACACAATGTATTAAAAAAAAATATCAAGCCACTTATTGAACTTTTTTCTGAGCAACAGATATTTTTAGGTAAAACCTGAAGGTTTTTCCTCCATTTGAAAAATATTTAGTTTTTTTAAAAAAATAATTAAACAATACATTTTCTTCAAAATGAAAAAACAACATTTTCTGCCCTGTAGCGGGTAAATATTAAGTTAAAAATATGATTCTTTTTCTGGGGTATAGTACATTTTTTAGGCATTCTGAAAACATGCATAACTCAAAATTGACGATTTTTGATTTATGACGTTCTTGAAAGGAGTGAGCGATTTGTATAGCCTCCCACCAGTCTGATGATGTCGGTAACGACGAAACCCGGTCGCTGGTCAAATAAAAATTGTGGAAAAGCTAAAAATATTGGTTTTAATCTAATAATATATTGATCGTGCCATGTTTTTCTCGGTCTTTTTATGTAATATATTTCATTTATACAATATAAAAAATAGATTAAGTGCCTTATTCACCAAAAAGTGATAGCAATGATAGGTGATATATTTTTTTTATTAGAAGCAAAAAAATACTTTTGAAATATGGGACATTTTTTTTGGGTGGATATATAAGACTTCGGGAGGGATAGTTTTATGACACTCGGATGATAATCTGAAAGTACGTTACAAATCATTTTTGATCTGAAATTAATAACGTAACTCTCTTTATCATTTTATTCGCAATTTGTTTTAGAATCACCTAATAATTCTGTCAGTGGCACATGATACTGTGGATTTATTAAACGGTTCAGATTTAAAAAAAAAACTAACATTTAAAAATAAAAAATAAAAAAACTTTTTACATATTTTAATTTAAGTTTTACTTACTCCTAGATTATAATCACACACATGAGAAACGCCACCAAATGCTATTTTCATTTTTATTATTTAAGCTTATAATTTAACCAGTTAATTTATTTACAACATTTTGATTGTGTCCACAAAATCTACATTATCTCCAATTACAGGAGTTATTTTCATATTATTTTTTGACATCTCATCAAAGATGAAGAAGACTATGGAAGTCTGGGCATTTCTAGTGATTCAAGAACAAGGTATCAAATTCGTTTATGTATATATAGAACTTCCAAGAATTTGAGTAGTGTGGTTGTCAATAATGGGTAGAATTGGTGAATGTTACACGTGTGTTAAGTGATCACTTAAACAAGCCTATGATAGTCGTCAGCCCCGTAAATGCCCAGACTTCCGTATTCTTCTTCGTCTTTTATGAGATGTCAAAAAATAAAATTTTCAAACACCGTATGTGAATTTAGGTCTACATTTTGAAGTTTTGTCCTTGGGACGTTGAAGAACGAACAGGGTGCTGTTTCTAAATTTTTTAAATCTTTTTTAAAAAATCCGTAAAATTGGTGAATGTTACACGTATTTAGAGTAATCACCTATCAGCCTTTGACGGTCGTAAGTCCTGTAAATGCCCAGAAGTATATGGACTTCTTCATCTATGTTGACATCTCAATCAAATGATGTTTAAAAAATGCTTTACGGTTTGTTATTAATTTGAATTACTCATTAAAATTACTTTAAAAAAAAAGTTTTTAAACATACCTGAGTTTAATTCTTCATGTTTAAAGGATTTATAAGTATAAATAGACTTCTTACCTGAAAGAAAAGAAAAAAATATAAGAATTATTTCAATTTATCAGAGATGTCGCCTCTTACTTGCATGTGAATAGTGCTTAGACATTGAATAAATATAAATATGTAAATCTGTGAATGCGATTAAGAGGAAAAATCAAATATTGCACCTCAAACTATTATCCACCTCCGTAGCGTAATGGTTAGCGCGTTTAGCTACAGTGCTGGAGGTCCCGGGTTCAATTCCAAGGGGGGGGGGGATGAAAATAAATACAAGTGATTTTACAATGTTATCTTTTTATTGTAACTGCAGACAGTTGGTAGAATTCCATATTGAATTGTTGGGTAATATGTTTAAAATTAAACAAGGTTTATTGGATTGAATTATACATTTATTTATGTATATCTTAATACGTGACGCGTTTCGTCTTATTAAGACATTATCAAACAATCATATTTGTGTGTTTGATAGAGTGTTTGATAATGTCTTAAAAAGACGAAACGCGTCACGTTTTCACATTGTTTAATTTTGGATATATTACCTAAAAATGTAATATTTTTGATTAATATTACCCTGGACTGGTCCCTGAAGCGCAGGAGTGAACACCTTGCCTTAGTGTGAGTAACGATCAAGATAACACTGCGTCAATACGATGCAGTGCCCTATGCACCATTGGGTGCGTATAATGATTGGAAGAAGAAGAATCAATAATTCAAGTTGATAACTTAAACCGGCCGGTGACAGGTCATACACCTTAGGATTTCATTATTGCCATCTCATAAAAACTTGTTTCATCTCTGTCGAGATATCGTTAGTATCTTTTCTTTACATATTGCATATAAACAAAAGATAATAGGAAATTGTAAGCCCTCCTATAACGTTGAGATAAGTACCGCATTATCGGAGGGAACATTATAGGAAATAAATGTTTTTGTATTCTAAATATTATTAATATTTAAAACATTAACTTTGTGGTTAGTCATTTTTACATATGTATTTTTTTACAAAAATGTTATTAATATCAGTATTTAACCACTCACCGAGATATTATGTCTACCGGTTTCGAGACGTACCCGTCTCTTCGTCAGGACAATCACTACCACAGCATGCAAACTATACCACCCTTCACCACCATAGCACCATTAAAAAAAATAATCAAACCCTTATCCGCACCCCAATGGTGCATAGGGCACTGCGTCATATTAACACAAGGTTATCTTGATCGTTTACACATGAAGGAAAGGTGATCAGCCCTTCACTTCAAGTACCAGTCCAAGGTAATGTTGAATAAATATTAGAGTGAAAGAATCACTTATATTTATTTGACCCCCCTTGGGAATCGAACCCGGGACCTCCAGAACGGTAGCCGAGCGTGCTGACAAAAGCACCATTTACACACTTAAAACTATACAAAATGTTAAAACACATGCGATTTTTGTTTTTGAATTGAATTTTAATTTTTAATGACTCGTTGCAGATAATTCTGCCGGTTTAAATGTAAAAATACAATTTAAAACATTCACTCCTATAAAGTTCCCTCCGATAACGCAGTACCTATCTCAACGTTATAAGAGGTTATAATTTCATAGTTAGGATTGGATCTATGACCGCATAAGCCATACAATAAATGACCATACACTTTCATTATTTCAAGTAATCTGGCAACACCGGAAATGTGAATACGTATTTCGATTTTCGAATTTAAAACAATGGCAATGGTTTGTATTTACAGTTGAAACGTACAATACAATCGTACAATACAGAGTACCTCATACAATACAGAGCTTGTACAATCTGATAAGCAATTGTATTGTTTAGTTTTACTTCTGAAAATTGAGCATTTCAACCCTTTCAGCGTTATTTCAGTGGTTTCATTTTGAGGTGTCCGCGATATTAGCGAATGAAAATGTTAATAGATTTTTTTCATATTTTATATATTTATATTAAAATCTTTTTGTGAATTGTAAGAATCACCCAATTTTTATTATTTTTAAATATTTATATTTGATCAACGCAAATAAATATGACCAAATTATGATTTTTTCTGAAATCACTTTCATTGAAAATCTCTCAAACCCTTATCCGCACCCAATGGTGCATAGGGCACTGCATCGTATTGATGCAATGTTATCTTGATCGTTAATTATATTAAGGCAAGGTGATCACTCCTGCGCTTCAGGGACCAGTCCAGAGTAATACACCTTCCTCTTTACTACTACTAAAAAACTATTAATTCCTAATTTCACTCACTTATTTCACACTTCGCCTCCGTAGTGTAATGGTCATCACGCTCGGCTTCCGTTCTGGAAGTCCCGGATTAGATTCCCAGCGGGGTCAAATAAATATAAGTGATTTTTCACTTTAATATTTATTCAATATTACCGTGGATTGGTACCTAAAGCGGAGGGCTGATTGTTAACGTGCAAGATAACACTGTGTTTATATGATGCAGTGCCCTATGCACCATTGGGGTGCGGGTAAGGGTTAAAATATTTTAAACTCCTCTTACTCATTGCCTAATACTCATTTCATCTGCCTCTGTGGTGTAATGGTCAGCGTATTTAGCTACCGTGCTGGAGGTCGCGGGTTCGATTCCCAAGGGGGGGGGGGTGAAAATAAATGTTAGTGATTTTACACTGTAATATTTATTTAATATTACTCTGGACTGGTTCCTGAAGCGCAAGAGTAATCACCTTGCCTTCATCTAAGTAATGATCAAGATAACAATGCGTCAATTGGATGCCCTATGCATCATTGGGTGCGGATAAGGGTTATAAGTAAGTAATAACTCACTGTCTAGGCTTCTCTCATAGAGTCATTTTACCCTTCGGTTCTTGATATAAACACGAAAAAAGGGTCATTATCATTATCAAGACCAACGCAATTTCAAGTCACCCCACTTATCAAAACGATCAAAAATGTATAAAATTTGATATTTAGCGATTTCTAAAAGTCCCCTTCGATATGACGTCATTAATTCCGTCGAGTTGGTAATAAAGACGGTTGTAATTCGAAGCGCTTAAACGTCCCATTTTGAAAATTGGACCGCGTTTATATTGCCGGCGATCGATCAGCCCTAACTACCAATCGGAGGGATGGAAATTATTCTTCCTGATAGATGGACCAATGGATGGCCCGTAATAAGATTCGGTCAGCACTCAATAGAAAAAAGAACGAACATTAACCCGTTGAGAAGCTCCATGCCAAGTCGACCGACGAATTCCACTGAAGTGTCATTCTCAACCAAAAAGTAGAATTTATGATATCGTACATTTAGCCTTGCAAATCAAATAAACTTTGACGAAGAGACGGGTACCTCTCGAAACCGGTAGACATTAAAATCTCGGTGAGTGGTTATATACCAATATTATTAAAAAAATTGTAAAAAAATAAATAAGTAAATACATTTTAAATTTTTTGATTATTTCAAAAATTAAACACTTACTGATATATAAAATTTAGTTTTTGTAATTACCTGTTGATGAAAACATCTGAAGGTTTAACTCAATAAGCAGTTTTATATTTTGTGTTTTAAGTGTTTATTTTTTTAATGAATCAAGAGATATTTTATTCAAATAAATTAATCTACAGAAAAATCGTTTTCATAGGAATATGGATAATAAAACATACATTTGACCAAACAAATATTAACATTTTTGACATCTCAACATAGATGATAAAAAAGAAAATCTATTATATAGTATCTATATGTCCGCCTCCGTAGTGTAATGGTCAGCACGCTCGGCTACCGTTCTGGAGGTCCCGGGTTCGATTCCCAAGGGGGGTAAAATAAAGTGATTTTTTTCACTGTAATATTTATTCAATATTACCATGGACTGGTACCTGAAGCGGAGGGCTGATCACCTTTCCTTCATGTGTAAACGATCAAGATAACACTGCGTTTATATGACACAGTGCCCTTTGCACCATTGGGGTGCGGATAAGGGTTTTATTATTTATTATAAATTGTAGAGTTTTTTGTTTGTATTTTTTTTATAATCACGTGTCCATGAAAACATCTGTAGTCTTCGAAAAAAGTCGTGTGTAATGAAATAAAAATCAATAAGTGGTATTAAACAAGTATATATTTAATCTTTTAAATAATTAACATATCATTCCGCAAAGTTAATAACAATTAAAAAAATAATACAAGTCTTGTTTTCTATTCAATAATCTAAGGGTAATACTTTTGTTCAAAAGAACATGAAAAAGACTACAAAAAATGAGCATTTTCATAAAATGAAATGTTCTTTTTTTCTCTCATTTTTCTCAAAACACTCGGTATACTGAAATATTTGCAGGTGCCACTGTAAACAGTTTTTTCCGCGTTTATTTTTTTTACATTTACATACAAAAGCAGTAATGTCACAAACTACAGCCGATAAAGTACTACTACTACCATCACGCCGTTTCCCCGCAGGGGTAGGCAGAGAGGATGGAACGCCACACTCTTCTGTCCTGACATACACTCCTAGCCTCCTTCACATCCATACATCTAGTCATACATGCCCTCCGATTACGCAGACTTTTGACACCGCCAGATTTTAGGTTCTGATTGATCTGATCGTCCACGTTCTGTTTTCCCTCTCACATTCGCCACATATATTTTCTTAGTCATTCTCTCGCTATCCATTCGCTCCACATGTCCATACCACCGCAAAGAGCTCTTTCTAATCTTTTCAATTATTCCTCGTTTAGCCTTACATTCCTTTCTTATATCGTCGTTTTTAATTCTGTCATACAATGATTTTCCACACATTCGTCTGAGGGAGCGCATTTCAACAGCATTCACTCTGCTTTCATCCTTCCTTTGCCAGTTCCATGTTTCGCTTCCATACATTAGTGTCGGTACTAGCACGCCGTTGTGAACCGCTAGCCGATAAAGTAAATGAAAAAAATTAAACAAGCAAAAGTTAAAAGTCTTGTCGTGGAATGTCCGCAGGACGAAATTGATGCGGACCATCTGCGAAATAAAAACGGAGATAAAAAGCGGTTTAAAATAAAAGTGTTCGGCATACTCGTATATGACGCGATATATCCTATGCTTTTATTTATCTCCCCCTCTTACTTCCAGCTCACGAAAAAGATAAATTCTGGAGCGCGATGGCGCGCCCACAGTGAAATATGGCCAAATCCCAATTTATGGCGACTCGATATCTATTTACCTTTTGAGAAATACCCATCAAATTATACCGGAAACTCATTTATAGCTTTTATCTCATTCATGGTGTATAGAGCTTTCATTAGATACATTCAAAGAAATGTTTTTTTTTATCTTTTGACATCTCAAAGAAGAATATGGAAGTTTAGGTATTTTCAGGCGTTTATAGGCTGGTTAATAGATCACTTTACACGTGTCGCTCACTCCTTTCAACAACGTCATGTATCAAAAATCGTCAATTTTCAGTTGTGCATGTTTTAGGAATGCCCAGAAAATGTACTATATCCCAGCAAAAGCGGCATATATTTAGCTGAATATTTACCCGCTACAGGGAAGAAAGTGTTGTTTTTGCGTTTTGAAGAAAAGGTATTGTTTATTTTTTTAATAAACTAAACATTTTTTAAACGAAGAAAACACCTACAGGTTTTACCTAAAAAGACCTGTTGCACAGTAAAAAGTTCAATAAGTGGTTCGATATTTCTTTTCAATACTATTTGAATAAAAATTAAACACTTGAATAATCCACTTAATTGAGTTTTATTTTTATTTCCGACTAGTTTCGAAAACGACAATTGTTTTCATCTTCTGGTACAAATTAAAACTAACGAATAAAAATATATTTAGGTGTATATATAGGTTAATAAACATAGGTAGGGGGTTAAGGAACAACATTTTTTGTAAAAGTAAACATTGATAATAATGGTGACGTATTTTGAAACAGTATATTATTAATTATTGTTTTATCTTAATTTAATTTTTTTTGTATTTCTGAATTTTCTTAATTATTCATGACTTGACCTTTATTTGTAACAGAGTGTAATAATTTAATTGTATGAGAGTCAAATGAGTGGTTAGTTTCCATGATATGATTTGCAAATTCCGAAAAATAATTACTTGTTAGTCCACGACGATGTTCTCTAATTCTAATTCTTAGACTTCTCGCAATAATACTTCAATACATTTCATTATATTTTTAAACCTTTAAAATGATCTCCTGAAAAGTTTGTTGATATATGACGTTGTTGAAAGGAGTGAATATTATCTAAAAAATAAAATAATGCATGCGAGAAATGCTAGGTACATACATAACCATTGGATATTAATTTTTTAATATATTTTCATCTTTGTTGAGATGTTTAAATCAAGTAGCAAGCAATCTAGGGTTAATATTGTATTATTTTTCGGATGTTCTTTCATAATAATATACCCAAAAAAAGGCGAGTTTTTTGTATCTGTCTTTTATCTCAATCAAAGGGGATCATATTTATACATACTTCTGTGTGACTGAACTGGGTACATATTTGAATAACAAAAAAATAACTCTCTTTGAAGTTATGTAAGAAAAATATCTTCCGACGTATTACGTACATACGTATTTCATCCGTTAACAAATTCCGGTACATTTCGCCTTCACGAACTCATTGGTTCAATTTTCCAATATGGTTGACGATATGGAAACGCGATCACTCATGACTTTCTAAAAATCTTTGGAAAATATTTTGAATCCAATTTCGTTAACATAATTCAATTCAATAATTTTTTTAAAATTATTATATACATTACAAACATAAAATTTAAAGCGTATATAAAAAAAATTTGGACTCCAATTTCGTTAACGTGATTCTATTCGATTAATTTTTAATGTTAGTGACATTAACATACACATTAAAACTTAAAATTTAAAGCATATATAAAAAATATATTGACTCCGATTTCGTTAACATGATGCAATTCAATTCAATTTATTTATTTAATATTATAATACACATTACAAACTTAAAATTTTAATCGTATATATTAAAATACATTAAAATCGAAAATATGCAAGAATACTATTGTTTAAGGTGTAGAAGAATCCCGCTTCGGAAAACTCCTTCAGACACATGGATAAAATACAAGATAATATAAGCAGGGGCGTGCCTTTCATAAAATCAGAAAAGCTGTGCCTATCCTAATTTGCCCGCGCGACATATAAAAACGCAACAAGTACCTACCCTACCTTACTTAGTAGTGCCAGCTTACCTTACTGCCTACCTTCACTGGCTACTCTAGTATATAGTATCTATCTTACCTTACTACCTACCTATAATGTCTACCCAAATTAATTCTCTTCACGACACTGAATATGTAAAAGTATGTTTCAGAGAAAATAAAACATTTTTAATTTATTTTGTGTATAACACTATTTCACAAAATAGTGATATTTACCAAGTAAAACTTGCTGCCGAATCAATAATGAAAGGAATACAATTCGATCTCACATAGTCATTGAATCTTACTAATTAACCATCACACCGTTTTCCGCAGGGGTAGGCAGAGAGAATAAAACGCCACACTACTCTGCTTTTTGCAAAAACTATTCGCCTCTTCCACATTCGCGCATCTCCTCATACATATGGGCCGTGTATGCCATATGCATATCTGGTGTTACTATAATAAATTAATTCAGTAAAAAAATTAACCATGTTTTTATATAAGTAATGTATTAAAGAATACAGCAACGGAAATTCCCATTCAATAAATAAGATTTTTTCTGTATTTATTTTTTATTTTTTAAATTTTCTTAAACTTTATAAAATTCGTAACCTTTATAGAAAATACACCGTTTTCACAGTTACAAAAAAGTAATCTTTTTTTTATCTTTACAATTTAAATGCCCGAAGCACTGACAACTATGATAAATGAGGTACCATCGTTTTCTGAACATCCAGTATCAATCATTTCTGTACAGGATGTCCAGAAAAGACGGGGAGTTATTCATTTAGATACTCGAGTCTTCGCGAATGATATAATGTGATTGTCACAATTGATTCAGTATAAAAAGAATTGTTTTTTAAGTGACAAAAAAAGATATTTCATTTTTTCACGACCTTTTGGTTTTATTATCACGCAATATTTTGATTCAAATATTACTTAAGCATTTGTGAGCCTGTATAAACATAAGGTAACTAAATAAATTATGTGGTCAGACTACTCCTTGAATTGTAGAATAGTGTATGGTAGATGTACCTGCAGTTGGAATGAGTGCAGAAACTAGTATTATCCACAACATGAAGGTTAGACTACTTTTTGAATGGTATAATAGTGTATGGTAGATGTACTTGCAGTTAGAATGAGTTCAAAGACTAGCATTATCCACAGCATGAAGGTCAGACTACTCTTTGAATGGTAGAATAGTGTATGGTAGATGTACCTGCAGTTGGAATGAGTGCAGAGACTAGCATTATACACAGCATGAAGGTCAGACTACTCTTTGAATGGTAGAATAGTGTATGGTAGATGTACTTGCAGTTAGAATGAGTTCAAAGACTAGCATTATCCACAGCATGAAGGTCAGACTACTCTTTGAATGGTAGAATAGTGTATGGTAGATGTACCTGCAGTTGGAATGAGTGCAGAGACTAGCATTATACACAGCATGAAGGTCAGACTACTCTTTGAATGGTAGAATAGTGTATGGTAGATGTACTTGCAGTTAGAATGAGTTCAAAGACTAGCATTATCCACAGCATGAAGGTCAGACTACTCTTTGAATGGTAGAATAGTGTATGGTAGATGTACCTGCAGTTGGAATGAGTACAGAGACTAGCATTATACACAGCATGAAGGTCAGACTACTCTTTGAATGGTAGAATAGTGTATGGTAGATGTACCTGCAGTTGGAATGAGTGGAGAGACTAGTATTATCCATAGCATGAAGGTCAGACTACTCTTTGAATGGTAGAATAGTGTATGGTAGATGTACCTGCAGTTGGAATGAGTGGAGAGACTAGTATTATCCATAGCATGAAGGTCAGACTACTCTTTGAATGGTAGAATAGTGTATGGTAGATGTACCTGCAGTTGGAATGAGTGGAGAGACTAGTATTATCCATAGCATGAAGGTCAGACTACTCTTTGAATGGTAGAATAGTGTATGGTAGATGTACCTGCAGTTGGAATGAGTGGAGAGACTAGTATTATCCATAGCATGAAGGTCAGACTACTCTTTGAATGGTAGAATAGTGTATGGTAGATGTACCTGCAGTTGGAATGAGTGGAGAGACTAGTATTATCCATAGCATGAAGGTCAGACTACTCTTTGAATGGTAGAATAGTGTATGGTAGATGTACCTGCAGTTGGAATGAGTGGAGAGACTAGTATTATCCATAGCATGAAGGTCAGACTACTCTTTGAATGGTAGAATAGTGTATGGTAGATGTACCTGCAGTTGGAATGAGTGGAGAGACTAGCATTATACACAGCATGAAGGTCAGACTACTCTTTGAATGGTAGAAAAGTGTATGGTAGATGTACTTGCAGTTAGAATGAGTTCAAAGACTAGCATTATCCACAGCATGAATGTCAGACTACTCCCTGAATGGTAGAACAGTGTATGGTAGATGTACCTGCAGTTTGAATTAGTGCAGAATGTACGAGAGCATTATATGGCAGATGTACTCAGATGCCTAGTGTAGAGGAGATTAGTCCACTAAATGGAGATCATACTATTCCCAAAACAATCTCTCTGTAGCAGAATTTTGTACGACATCCATATATACATATAGTTTCCTTATAAAACCATCTCCTTCCCCTCAATGAAATGGTTGGTTAGTTTGTCAGCCATAGTGGTTTGTATTGGTTAATAACATTTCTGGAAATGGAATAATTTAGTATATATAATAACTGACTTATCTGTTTCAAAGGACTATCATTTGAATTTTCTTTGATGAATGAGTGGCCCAGGAATATAAGCGGCAAGTCATTCTATTAACAAAAATAATAAAATAAAACATGTTAATCATATTTTTTATTGATTCGGCATTAATTTTGTCGAATGACATGTTGATTATTTTATTAAAATTAAGCACTTGAATATACTACTTTAATGAGTTTTATTTATTATATTTATTTCTTGAATGTGTTTCGCAGATACTTTGTGGCACATTTTATAAACTTTATAAAATTATAAACATTGGTTTTAACTACTTTTTTATTGATACAATTTAACTTACCGGTTTTTAAAATAACATTTAGGATTTTTACGGAGTGTGTGGAAGTTTTCGGTGAGAGTATTTTAATGTTTTTAATGTTTTTGTTAGTTTTAATTTGTACCAGAAGATGAAAACATCTGTATGTTTTCGAAACTAGTCGTATATATAAATAAAACTCTTTGCAAAAAATCTTTGCAAACATTCTTCGCCTCTTCTACATTCATGCATCCCTCATATGCAAATTTATTTTTATTGTTATTATCAAGAAAAATCAAGCAAGTGAGTAGTGTAGTTGTCCATCATGTGTAGAATGGTTAATGTTACAAGTTTGTAAAGTAATCACTTAACTAAGCCTATGACAGATCGTAAGTCTTGTAAATACCCAGACTTCCATATTCTTCTTCTATCTATATTGAGATGTCAAAAAAATAATATTTCAGTTAGACTTATGTCGTATATTCGTGTAGCTCGCAGTATCCAAGCCTCGCGCGATGAATGACTTATTCCGACTCCATTGTTAGAAGCGGTCATGTCACACTCGTGACACTTGACAGCTCGTATTTTACGCTTCCCGTTCGTCACGAGACGCTTGACATGCCCTAAGCGCTGTTGACATTATAACGGATGCTGTATTACTATAACTTCGTTGACAATCCCCTGAAAAATAAAAGATTGCTAAAGTTTTCGAGAACAATCCCTCACTAATCGAATGCGCAGAAATAAATTGGATTTATGACACTTTCGGGTCAATCTTTTTAACATTTTGAGTGTCCAAATACTTGTCCACAAATCTAGGTTTTCTCCAGTAAGGAGTTATATTTACAATACATCTTTTTAAAAAAAAAATTAGTGTGGTTGTCAATCATGGGTAGAATAGTAAATGTAGCACGCATGTAAAGTGATCACTTAACCAGCCTATGACAGGTCATAAAACCTGTAAATACCCAGAATTTTATTCGTAATATTAATGATAATTCTGCAATAACACATTTTTTAGAAAAAAAAATTATGTGCAATGTGAGAAAAAGACCTAACCTAACCTAACCTATCTAACTAACTAAGAGAGAATAGAACGCCACATGGACCTGTCTTTGCATAAAATTGCGCCTCTTCCACATTCCTGCATCTCCTCATACATACCCACCAAATATTAGTCTCGGACGTGACAAGATACATGAATGTGGAAGAGGCGAAGATTGTTTGCAAAGACAGATTGATATGGCATTCTATTCTCTCTGCATATTTCTGCGGAGAGTAACGTGATGGTTGGCAAGTTAGTTAGTTACGTTCTACCTGTCAAATATGCAACTTCAACAAAAAAAATCGCTGAATTATTAAATAAATCACTTAGCCAACGTTATTCCTCGATCCCTTAAAAATTTGCTAAAATTTCCGTTTAAAAAAGTTTTTTTAATACCTTTTTTACCCCAATGGTAGAGCCATCTATATAAATGAGCTTTCAATCAAAACATATTTAAACTTCTTTACAATATGATTTACTTAGTAAATACCACTATTTCTTAAAATCTGCTGTGACATACGATGTTTGAAAATGATGCGGAATGCATCGATACACGTGTCACAGTAGATTGTAATAAATAGTAGTATTTACTAAGTAAAACATTAATTAAAAGTGGATAGATTTTACCACAAAGTGACTGCCGAATCAATTAATGAAATTCTTAAAAATGTATTGTTTGATTGCCAATAAGTAATCACATTTCATGATAGCTTATTTATTTTAATTAAATTAAACACTTGAATAATCCACTTTATCGAGTATTATTTTTATTTACGACTAGTTTCGAAAACGACAATTGTTTTCATCTTCTGGTACAAATTAAAACTAACGAATAAAAATATATTCAGGTGTATATATAGGTTAATAAATATAGGTAGGGGGGTTAAGGAACAACATTTTTTGTAAAAGGAAACATTGATAATAATGGTGACGTATTTTGAAACAGTATATTATTAATTATTGTTTTATCTGAATTTAAATTTTTATGTATTTTTAAATTTTCTAAATTATTCATGACTTGACCTTTATTTGTAACAGAGTGTAATAATTTAAGTATATGAGAGTCAAATGAGTGGTTAGTTTCCATGATATGATTTGCAAATTCCGAAAAATAGTTACTTGTTAGACCACAACGATGTTCTCTAATTCTAATTCTTAGACTTCTCGCAGTTTGGCCAGTATATTATTTATCGCAGTCACCGCAAGAAATTTCATAAATACCGCTTCTATCTAATATGTTTACTTTAAATTTTGAGTTATTTAGTTTATACGGACATGACAAGCTTTTGACTTTTTGTTTTGAGCACCCGTATTGTATAATGCATATGGAACACCGTTTTGTTCCATTGTAAAGTCCACAATAGGTTAAGGTGGAATCTGCCGTGCGAATTAATATCGAAATGGAACTGAACTCGATAGTGATATAACCGTTTGGATCCGAGTGGAATCTATTTCAGGGTGGAACTAATGGACCAACTGTACTTGCTAGACGTTATTTTAGCGGAACCAATTATATGGGTCTGAGCCAAACAAGTATAACTCACTCATAAATATTTTTAAAAAAAATGCTGAAAAATATTTTCCAAGCGATAAGTATTAAAAAATAATGCGATCATATTATTTATTGGTTAATTGATACAAAAAAAAACCTTGTTGGGTAATATATCCGAAATTAAAAAAGGTTTATTGGATTGAATTCTACATTTATTAATGTATATGTTAATACGTGACGCGTTTCGTCTTCTTAACACTCTTTGTATTGACATGTTCATAAATAAATGTAGAATTCATTCCAATAAACCTTGTTTAATTTTGGTTATATTACCCAACAATTCAATACGGAATCCTACCAACTCAGACAGTTACAATAAAAAAACAAAAAAAAACACTTTTTTTTTTCAAAAATGTTAATAATATTAGTATATAACCACTCACCGATATTTTTGTGTCATAAAATGTTTTTATATCATTTTTATCCGCCTCTGTAGTGTAATGGACAGCACGCTCGGCTACCGTTCTGGTGGTCCCGGGTTCGATTCCCAGGGGGGGTCAAATAAATATAAGTGATTTTTTCACTGTAATATTTATTCAATATTAACCTGGACTGGTACCTGAAGCGGAGGGCTGATCACCTTTCCTTCACGTGTAAACGATCAAGATAACACTGCGTTTATATGAAGCAGTGCCCTATACACCATTGGGGTGAGTATAAGGGTTTTATTATCATTATTATTATTAACATTTTTGTAAAAAAATAAATAGGTATAAATGACTAACCTTCACCACAGAGTAAATGCTTTAAATATAAATAATATTGAGAATAAAATGAGTTTTATTTTATTATATACGAAACAAAAAAATACAAAAAGTCTTGTTCCTTAACCCCCCCCCTTCCTCCCCTCTATTTATTACCCTATTAATCTCTTTATATACCCCTTAATATTTTTTGATCGTTAGTTTTAATTTTCACCTGTAGATGAAAATATCTGTTTTTTTTTAAACTAGTCGTGTACAATAAAATAAAACTCATTAAGTGGTATATTACAAGTTTTTAATCAAAAAATAAAATAAAATGCGATCACTTACAATCACGAAAAATAGATCGAGTTCTTGACAACATTTTGAGTGTGTCAACATTATTTTTACATTTTAAACATCTCAAAAAAATAATAATAAATTAGATGAAAGCTTTCCCAATACAACCATATATGGGTCTAGTGAACTTACATGTGCAGTGTCAAGATATTATGGATAAACGTAGAGTTCTAAAATGTGAGTAGCTTGGTTGTCAATCATGGGTAGAATGGTGAATGTTGCACGTGTGCAAAGTGATCACTCAACCAGCCTATGACAGTCATGTAAATACCCAGACTTACCATATGAAGAAGAGTTCATCTATTTTAACGTGTCAAATGTTAGTTTTTTTCAAGATTATTATGAATCTCAGACCGTGAAATTTAAATCATAACTGTAAAATTATGTGTTTAGTGTTTAAGTTAAAAACTGAATAATTGAAATTAATATATATATCATTATTTTTTTATGTTTTACCGTGAATTAAGGTTTATTTCTTGAATTCATAAATATTAAAAAAAAATTAGGTTATCACTTTAACCAGCCAATGATAGGTCGTAATCCTTATGAATACCCGTACTTCAATATCTTTCTTCATTTGTGGTCAATATAAAAATATCGATAAAAAAACTATTTTTGGAATAAGAAAATGATAAAATAACTCCTAATACCCTGATTTATTAACAAAGGTTTTGACACTATCCAGATACTTGTGTAATAACATCTAAATGAGTTAGATTTGTTTGGTTCGGACATTCACAATTCTGAAATAGATATTTTTTTACCAGTTGACACAGATTGGAATATATCGTTAAAAATCGCTGATTTTTACTTATTTAAGTAAAAGTTTTCAAAGTGATTAGAGCAATTGTGAAAATTAAGGTATTTTTAAATGTTCAAAATCAATGAAACTATAAAAGCTCAATTAAAATGAAAAAAAAACGGAATTAATGGTTTGGGGGTATTAAATTCAAACATTGAAAGCTCCTCTGACTGAGTAGAAGATATTGTAGAAAAATAATTTTCTAACTTACTAAGAAACCATCACGCCATTTCCTCGCAGGGGCAGGCAGAGAGAATAGAACACCACATGAAATAATTTTTTGTGAATAACAGTTTATACTGTTTTCTTTGTGTGTAGCATTTATTTTTATACTCGGTTTGAAACAATCGAGTGTAAACATAATTCTTAAACTGTGTTTATCCTTCCAAATAAAACATGAATTTCAATGACTTTTTTTCATTCAATACACTCATAAAGTAAAATATTTTTAACTTTTTTTTTCATTAATTGTTTCGGCAGTCACTTTAGGGTAAAATCATTCAAATAATATGTTTAATTATTTTATTTTTAAATGAAGCGGAATGCATTGAAACACGTGTCATAATAAATTTTAAGATAAAGTGGTATTTAACAAGTAAAATTTAAACTAAACATAATATTTTAATTTGTGTCAAGACTGAAAGGCGATACATTCAATTATGCGAATATACTTTAAGGCAATTTATCTCATTGTTATTACTGTTCATACGCGCCTAGCGTGTGATTTTCACCTAGGGAAATAATAGTTGCACGCGCCTGGTGCGTACACCTCACCCAACATGTTAAATATCGTATATAATTTCATTTAAAATGATTATTTCTTATGTATGTATGAATGAAATTTCAATTTGCAAAGCGAGTTTCGCAAAACCAGAATTACAAAATCACCATTTAAATTTACTCCAACGTTTGTTTATCGAATTTCACACCCCAATTTCTAGCAAGGGTTGCTTTCAGAGGGTGGCAGGGTCTTGTAATGCGACTGTACAAATTAAATTTACAGACTCGTTGTTTGAGATCGTTCCGCTCTCTATTCGAGATATTTTCGGAATCAAAATTATTTTTAATACAAATTTTATCTTCAATGCTAAATTCAATTAGAGTTTTTCATATTTTTACATTCCCATTTGGAGAGATATTCCCTATTATAGGTGTCTTACCTTAAAATGAAACATCTTTCGTTTTTCATTTTTCAAGTCTGGGAATTTCAGGGCCTTTTTAACCTGGTATTTGAGTATTGGTTATTGACTGGAAATAGAAGCAAAAGAAGACCAAAGAGAACATGGTGTCAAGAGCCGGGATTTGTTTATTCCTCTGTTTTTGTTGTTGTTTTATTTACATCAATTAATGATACAAGCATTCATAAACAAACCTTTATTTTAATATTCAACGTGAATTATACAATCTTTATACATTCTATTATTTTTATCAATCATTCAATTAATCATATTTAAAAAAAACAATATTCGTACAATACAATAAACACTATGGCATTAAGCAAGTTGCTTTTTACAAACCAGAAAAAAATATTATAATATCCAGAGATTAGGAAGAGTTCTTTGCGGTGGTATGGAAATGCGGAGCGAATGGATAACGAGAGAATGACTAAGAAAATATATGTGGCGAATGTGAGAGGTAAAACAGAACGAGAACGACCGAAAACGACTTGGCACGATCAGATCAATCAGAACCTAAAATCTGGCGGTGTCAAAAGTCTGCGTAATCGGAGGGCATGTATGACTAGATGTATGGATGTGAAAGAGGCGAGGAGTGTATGTCAGGACAGAAGAGTGTGGCGTTCCATCCTCTCTGCCTACCTCTGCGGGGAAACGGCGTGATGGTAGTAGTAGTAGAAATAAATAATAGGTAAAGAGTAAATAGAAATATTAAAAAAATGTATTTTCACCTGTTGATAAAATCATCTACAGGTTTTGAAACTATTGGAGTTGTGTTGATATTAATAAAATAAACAAATTACATATTCTTTAATAATTGTTTTTTTCTGAAAAGTATTGATATTTAACCCATTTTCTTTGTTTACAACATTTTGAGTGTGTCCAAATACTTGTCCACAAATATAGATTATCTCCAATTATTGAATTTATTTTTCTTATTATTTTTTGACATCTCATCAAAGATGAAGAAAAAAAATAACATTATCTTTGTATTTTATTTATTGTTTCGGCATTAACTTTGTGGTAAGACAAGTTACAATAATTAAAGAAAAAACTTGTTTTATACCACTTGAGTTTTATTATAGACTACATGTTTCAGAAGTTAAACTTCCATCATGCAGGTCTGTATAATAACGTTACATTGATTTGGCCTTTACTTTGTAGAATTCCATTTTAAACAAAGTATTTTATTTTTAAAACACACATAGATTTTTTTAGTCTATTAAGCTGTATTTATTAAAACGCATAAAAATTAATATTGCGACAATTGTTTGGCCTAGTTATGGCATTTTCAAACGAATGTTTTCTTTGTGGTAAATCATTTTTGTTTTATAAGTTGTTTTTACAAAAATGTAACTAAAATCTATTTATAACCACTCACCAAAAATTTTGTCTGGGTTTGAATTAAAAAAAATTTTTAACCTAATTTTGTAAAAATGATTCTTGAAGTTACTCTTATTTGTTATTCGATCCTCGCGCTGTTCGCATCATTAAACGAGGAAGAGAATACATAAATAACACAGATCAATTCAATGGTACACTTATCTTGTTTCCATTGTTTAAAAGTAAATTTAGTATTCGCAAGGTCCCATTATCATTATTCAATGAATTAGGAACCTTTTGTGAATCCCTGTTTATTTATGAAAATTTCCCATCCACGGCCAATAGAATTTAAATATTGTAATCATTTCAACTTTTCACTTCCTTTGCGAATTGAATTTACGAATCCTGTTCGCCATTCAATCTGAACCCTCGATAATAAATTATTGTTATTCAGAACGATGCTCAAACCCTGAATGCCTGAAAAATCTGAAATAAACTGAATATCATCAAAACCATTCAGTTCAAATCACACAAATGTGTTGTTTACAAACATTTGATGTTTCGGCGCACTGAAAACGTAGTTAAATGAAAATATAAACGTTATTGTTTACAATCTCAAATCAAGTTTTCACATTTTCATTTATTTAAAGAGAAATCATTGACCAGATAATTTATTTACAACATTTTGAGTGTGTCCAAATACTTGTTCACAAAATCTGGATTATCTCCAATTACAGGAGTTATTTTCATATTATTTTTTGACATCTCATCAAAGATGAAGAAGAATATGGAAGTCTGGGCATTTACGGGGCTTACGACCGTCATAGGCTGGTTTGAGTGATCACTTTACACACGTGTAACATTCACCAATTCTACCCATTATTGACAACCCATATTTTTCATTTTTATTGTTATAAGCTTAATAATAAAAATGAAAATGGTATTTTCTGGCGTTTCTCATGTGTGTGATTATAATCCAGGTTTGGATCTGACAAACTAATATAAGAGTTTCTGCTTAATAAAAAGTTTCTTTACATCTCACCAATAGATGTCTCTAGTGAAGTTCTAGAGATTCATGAACAAGGTTTCTAAATTGGTTCATATATATAGAACTTCCAAGAATTTGAGTAGCGTGGTTGTCAATAATGGGTAGAATTGGTGAATGTTACACGTGTGTAAAGTGATCACTCAAACCAGCCTATGACGGTCGTAAGCCCCGTAAATGCCCAGACTTCCATATTCTTCTTCATCTTTGATGAGATGTCAAAAAATAATATGAAAATAACTCCTGTAATTGGAGATAATCCAGATTTTGTGCACAAGTATTTGGACACACTCAAAATGTTGTAAATATATATATATATATATATATATATATATATATATATATATATATATATATATATATATATATATATATATTTATATATATATATATATATATATATATATATATATATATATATATATATATATTTATATATGTCTTTGACTTATTGTTAAATACATTGTCTCACAGAAGATCAATAAGAAAAATAATTAGTGGTAATTACCAAGTAAAACTTAAATAATATATATTTTTAAATACTTTGTCAATAACCTACTCATGAAATAAACTCTGAAGAGGGCAGAGAGAGCAGGTTGTTGCCGAAACGAATTGGTTTGTAAAAATGTGAGTGGATCAAAAAACAAAGTCTTTTTATTTCTCAAAATTATAAATGTAAATAATCAATGATCATTTTCAATTTATGTTATACTTGGTAAAAACCACTTTCGATTGTGGTACCAAGTAAAACTGAAATTAAAAATAAATTGATGTTACCACAAAGTAACCGAATCAACTCATAAAAATATTTTTCTTGTTAAATTAACCGCAAAAAACATATTTTTCAAACGATTCTTCGAAATTTTAAATGGGGATATCGTGAGAATTGATGTTTTCCCTCATTATATCAACACAATTCTGATGGCACTTCCCCCATTGTGACTTGCCATCTCCGCACAACATACTCGTATGTGCATATACGTATATGGTACAATAATATGTGGGTTCTGCCAGATTTGCGTGATAGGAACGTGACTATTAACGCCGTTGACATTCGAAATGGGATTCGTAATATTTTTTGCCTTTCAGGCAAATCTCGCGTCGAAGGGAAATAAAATGCTTTGCATTTCAAAAGAAATCTCAGCGAATGAAAGGATTGCGTTGGAATTTCACTTTGAATTCACTTCCTTGTTTTTCCTTGTTTTCAGATCTAATATTTTTAACGAGTCAAATATTACCGTCTCTAATTTTTACGTAAATAAAGTTTATTTTATTTTATTAAAATTAAACACTTGAATATACCACTTTAATGAGTTTTATTTTATTATGTTTTAATTTGTACTAGAAGATGGAAACATCTGTCGTTTTCGAAACTAGTCGTAAAAAAAACTCATTGAAGTGGTTTATTCAAGTGTTTAATTTTAATAATTAAAGAAAACACTTTGTTTTAATAATTAAATTTTAATAAAATAATCATGTCAATAATCATGTAAAATAATCATATTCTTCTTATCATTCATCGTTCATTTTGTGTAATACCACCATATTATATTACCATAACACTGTTATATTATTTTACACAAAGTTAACAATGCTTTTGTACAAAATATATTACTTAAATATGTATACCTACCCCATATTTATTTTACAATATCATAAAAGGTACTAAAGTTTTAAAAAAGAAAGAAGACTAGTTACAAATCACAAAGAAGGAAGGGTCTAACAAGAATTTCACAGACTTTTTTCACTGCATACGTAGCATACAGCTTGTTTTACGAACCGACCGTGTCAGATTTATTTTTGAAAAGTCCAGTAAATCATTGTAGGGTATCGCCAATCTGTCATAAAGCTGAAAGTTCCCCGAAGTTTGACAGCTGCTGCAGAGCATTACTCTAAACGCAGCCTTTTTTCGGTCATTTCTACAAATTTGATTTGTGTTTCCGCCGCTGACCGAAGCATAAAACATTTCAGGCTGTTCTTTCAGGAAGTTTGACGGTTTTTGTTTGGATCTCTTGGCTCCATAGTTTGACGGTCTTACTGGTGGTATTATGTGTTATTAAATAAACTAATATCTAGTGCACACTTTATAAAACGATCGACACAGTTTTTATTTTGGTGATAATTTTTAAATAAATATTTCTTCATCCCTTAATATAATATTTTTATAAGATTTTTACGACATTTCTGACTGTTTTGTACTGACATTTCTTGGTGGAACTGCATTTTTCATAATAAAATTACAACTTAATGTATTTTTTCCACGTGTATTTTTTTGACTAGTGAAAAGATTTTTTTTAAAATTATTTTTAAGACAAAGCAGGGATATAAACCACATAATTCTTTTTTTTTTATATTGTTGCAAATGTTTTTTTTTATGATTAAAATTCATTTTCAAAACAGTTTTACTTAAAATCTTAAATTAAAATAAAAAACAGTTCTCTACACTAAAGAGACTGAGCTCTTATGCTTGGAGAGGGATTTACACTTGTAAGTTATGTTTGTTGGTAATACAATTTATATTTATTGAAATTATAATTGATTTTTTTTTCGTGTTATTTCTCTCTTTTTCCTTTCTAAGATTTTTTCTGATAAAATGAATTTAAATTCATTCAAATCAAGTTAAAAATTCAATAATAATAACATATAAGTCACGGTAAAGATTGAAGAATGATTTTATATAATTTTATTGAAGAAATCAATTTTTTAATGTTAATTTAAAGAATATATCCAAATTCAACCATATATTACTTCAATTTAGAATATTATTGAATCCTTCGTAAAAAATATACAAAATCATACTTAAAAGCCCAATTACAACTTTTATAAAATAGATATTTTAAAACATTATTTTAATTCACTCAATTTTAATTCATAATGTCAAAAAATATAAAATAATAGTTTTCAATCATTGTATTGTTGTGTTTATAACATAGAAATTTCTACTTACCTCCCAACAGACTAATGATGTTAGTAACGACAAAACCCGGTCAATCAAATATGTTATACGTGAAATATTTTAAATGTGAGACGAATACCTGGTCAAATTATAAGCAGTATTAAAAATTTCAAAATATATTTTATGGCTGGGATAAAGTATATGTATTTAATTCAAGATTCGGACCTTTGATACAAATAGAAATAGTCTTTGCTTTACAAAAATTTCCACAAAACTAAAAATATATTTGGAACGACTATAAAGTTGTTTTTTTCATGTACATACATGTTTACAACATTTTGAGTGTGTCCAAATACTTGTTCACAAAATCGGGATTATCTCTAATTATTAACTATTAATTATCTGGATTATTATTATTATTACTTTGATGAGATGTCAAAAAATAATATGAAAATAACTCCTGTAATTGGAGATAATCCAGATTTTGTGAACAAGTATTTAGACATACTCAAAATGTTGTAAATAAATTATTTGGTCAAATTATAAGCTTAAATAATAAAAATGAAAATGGTATTTTCTGGCGTTTCTCATGTGTGTGATTATAATCCAGGATTCGGACCTCACATACTAATATAAGAGTTTCTGCTTAGTAAAAAGCTTCTTTACATCTCATTAATAGATGTCTCTAGTGAAGTTCTAGTGATTCAAGAACAAGGTTTCTAAATTGGTTCATATATATAGAACTTCCAAGAATTTGAGTGTGGCTGTCAATAATGGATAGAATTGGTGAATGTTACACGTGTGTAAAGTGATCACTTTAACCAGCCTATGACGGTCGTCAGCCCCGTAAATGCCCAGACTTCCATATTCTTCTTCTTCTTTGATATGAGATGTCAAAAAATAATACATACATGTTTATAAATTAAATAATATTCAAGGGTTATTTTTTAACAAATTTCACTTGAATAAACCACTTTATGAGTTTTATTTATATATACGACTAGTTTAGAAAACTTAAAGATGTTTTCATCTTCTGGTAAAAATTGAACCAAAACTGAAAATTAAATATTTTAATTTTTACCAGAAGATGAAAACGTCTGTAAGTTTTCAAAACTAGTCGATATTTATAAATAGAACTCATTAAGCGGTATATTCAAATGTTTAATTGTAAAAAAATAATTAACATTTCATTCCACAACGTTAATGCCGAACCAATAAATAGTATATTTTACGGTATTTTTAATACTTATAATGGATTGAACATAAAAAAATTCAAAATCACCAAGGTAAATTTAAAAACCAAATACCTAAATACATGTTTTACCCTATTTTAATAACTTTGATGGATGTAACATCCAAAGTACATAAGGAATCCAATCTCATCTCTCACCTGAGAATTCTCCAAAAATTACAAATTCCCTCAAAGTGCGCCGCCGTCAGCCTGAAGGATTACTTGTTTATTTTTGAAAAGTCGTGTCAAACACTTCCTCCCGCCGATAATCACGGGAACATTCCTTTTGAAAACATGTCCTCGCAGCATCGGAAAATATCTCATCTCCTCTTTTGAAATCAATCCAAGTTTTACACGAGGAAACTCCGCCGGTGAATCAATATTCAATTTTCTTAGAGTGCCCTGGCGGAGAAATTACAGCCCTCGGGACAGCATTAAAATCCTCCTAAACATTATATTAATAGCCTCCGAGACGCGACCCTCTGTACCGACATGTTTTCATATGCATGCCTGAAATATTTATATTTAAACTACGTTATTTATTGATTTGGCATTAACTTTGTGGAGAGACTATTTAAAAAAAAAAAAAAATAAATACCACTTAACAACCACTTACATTTCCGCCTTCGCCTTTGTAGTGTAATGGTCAACACGCTCGGCTACCGTTCTGGGGGTCCCAGGTTCGATTCCCAGAGGGGGGTCTAATAAATATAAGTGATTTTTTCATTTTAATATTTATTCAACATTACCCTGGACTGGTACCTGAAGTGGAGGGATGATCACCTTTCGTTCGTGTGTTAACGATCAAGATAACACTGCGTTTATATTATGCAGTGCCCTTTGCACCATTGGGGTGCGGAAAGTACTTATGTGTAAAGGTTCGAACGAACATTTAAACACGAGTAGTTTCGAAAACGACCGTTGTTTTCATCAACAAGTGATTATAAAAACTAAGGATATAGAGGTGAGTGTGGTGATAACTAGAGGGGGGGGGGGGGATTAAGGGGAGGTAATTTGTTTAACAGGATTTTTTAATGGCGATGTATTTTGGGAAAACATATTATGAATAAATGTTTCACCAAAATTATTTTTTTATATGTTTTGTATAACATTTAAAATTATCGGGTGTGAACTTCCAATCCAATCATATGTGAAGTTTTATATGTTAATAAATGTATTGCAATGTTTTTTTTTAAGTGTACTGCCGATATCCATGTACATGTGTATTAGAAGTGATGTGCATTCCATATAAAATGGGGAAAAACATGAAAATAATCCTTATCCGCATCCGATGGTGCATAGGGCACTGAATCATATAAGGGCAATGTTATCTAGAACGTTAACACATGAAGGAAAGGTGATCAGCCCTCCGCTTCAGGTACGAGTCCAGGGAGTAATATTGAATATATATTAGAGAGAAAAAAAATAGTTTTATTTATTTCACCCCCCCTGGTAATAAAACCCGGGACCTCTAGTACGGCAGCCGAATGTACTTTATGTATATGTATTATATATTGTTGTGTTAGCGTGCTGAGATGGTTTGTCATGTGAATCGAGTGAGTGATGAAAAAATGTATTTATTTTTTAGGTAAATGTGTAGTTAACTCGAAGTAAGAACTATGAGAAAATAAGAACTTAATCGAAGTGAGAACTTTAATAAATAGAGGAAGAAGATAAGTTATCAATCTCAGATTTAAATTTCACATTCAAATCTGTTCTCCTTTTTTCTATTTGATTAAATGTCAATGGAAAACACTTTTTTCATTTCAAACAAATTCATATGACATCACTTCTCGTTCATCATTCACATTCCTTCCTTTCTTCTCGTAGGTAGGTAATAATTTTCAATATACGGCGAGTGGCAGCCCTAGGAAATGCATTTCAGTGAATGTAAAAAAGGCGGATAAAGGCTCTGTGTGGAGGAAGCAGGAAGCGGAAATAAGCCTCCAAATCACACTTCAATCTATTGTCGAGTGCCCTTCCTGAAAATATGCCTGAATGTGGCTTCAGAATCTGCTGAAATTTGCCGAGTTTTTCAAAATATTCAGCCGAATTGAATTTTATATTGGAAAAGCTTATTTTTAAATTATTCAATATATGCTGTGCTAGTGGATACAATAAACCGAGGGGTGGCTCTAAGAAAGAGCAGTCGGTTCCTGTGGAGGCTGTTTCGCTGAAATAGGGGAAGAAAATGTTTAGTGCTTTGATGATATCTATTAGATAAAAAATTAAATATAAATTCAAATGAAATAATTGGTGGGGATGAAATAATCATTTTATGATCAGGTCATTAAAATAAACTTATTACGATTTGACATTTGTATGAAAATACAATTTTTGAGAGAGAGAAGACCCAAAAAAACACTCTGATTATCATCCATAATTTACTTTGTATAATACCACTTTTATAAACACCTATTTGTGACTGCTGGTTTCAGAAAATCATTCCATCGTCAGGTCATTAAAATAAAATTATTGCGATTGAACATTTGTAGAAAAATTAAAATTTTGAAAGAGAGAAAGAAGATAAATGAATCACAATGGGAATATTTTCAAAGGTGGACTCAATGGTAAATTTAGTTGGTTATACATATTTTATGGGTAAGTGTTTATTGATTACTTTAATTATTTCTAAATTTTCTAGATTATCTAAACGAAGACAAGTTTTATTTACGTGTAAAATTACTATACCCGTTAATTTATTAAAATTATGGTCTTCAGATATAAGGTGATTAGCAAATTCCGATAAATCATTATTATTAAGGCACCTTACATGTTCTTTAACTCTGATTTTATTTTATTTTTTAATTTCCAATTGTCCAGCCTTTAATACTTTTTCCTGCATTAAAGGCTGGACAATAGGAAGAATTTAATTAATAAACACCAAAATGATTCAATTTATTTTTTAGAAAGAAGTCAAATGAATCACAATGTTTTTTTTTAAAAAGTGGATTTGAAGTTAAATTTAGTTGCAACATTTTGAGTGTGACCAAATACTTGTCAACAAAATCTGTATTATCTCCAATTATAGTTCAACAAGGAGATGATCCAAATGTAGTGAAAAAGTATTTGGATACACTCAAAATGTTGTAAATTAATTAACTTGTCAAATTATAAGCTGAAATAATAAAAATGAAAATGAAATTTCCTGTGTGTAATTATAATCCGGAATTCGGATATCAAAAACCAATAAAAGAGTTTCTGCTCAATAAAAAAGGTTCTTTCATCTCACCAATAGATGTCTCTGGTGAAGTTCTAATGATTCAAGAACAACGTTTTGAAATTGGTTCGTATATAGAACTTGAGTAGTTTGAGTAGTGTGGTTGTCAATAATGGGTAGAATTGGTGAACGTTACTCGTGTGAAAAGTGATCACTTAAACCAAACTATTACGGTCGTCATCCCCGTAAATGCCCAGACTTCCATATTCTTCATTATATTTGATGAAATGTCAAAAAATATTATTATATTTAGTAGGTTATTTATTTTGCGTAAGTCTTTATTGATTGCTCTTCATATTTAATTGACAAACCACAAAGTAATCAACGGTTTTAATATACAAAATACAGTTTCTTTATTATTGTATTGACTGGTACATAAAGAGAGTTATTCACTTTATGCTATCCACCCTCTGCATAGTATAGTATCAGTTAAAGCCCGACGCTCTCATTAAACGCAGGATTTTAAATGATCGAGGGTGAACTGAATTCAACCCCTATTTAAATGTTAATTCAAAATTTAACTGTGCCATTATTTTTACGGTCAATTGCGTTTGATTTTATCAATAGCATTACTTTTTTAGGCACGTTCCAGATGTACTTCGATCAGCGGAATTTAATCAAAATAGAAACACACATGGCTGAATTGTGTACGCATATAATGAAGTGTTATTGAAAAACAACAACGGTTTTATAAATGGTCGTTTCTTTTAACTTTTTATTATTTATTGATTTGGGATAAACTGTGTAGTATAAAATGATGATTTTGATGAAGATGAAAATAAAAACAGTTTTCTGAACATCACTTTTGTGAGATTATTGAAATATTTTACTACAAGTTATAAATATGTAAAATTTATGTTACGCGGGTTTATATATATATATATATACACACACATATACACACATATATATATATATATATATATATATATATATATATATATATATATATATATATATATATATATATATATATATATATATATATATATATATATATATATATATATATATATATATATATATATATATATATATATATATATATATATATATATATATATATATATATATATATATATATATATATATATATATATATATATATATATATATATATATATATATATATATATATATATATATATATATATATATATATATATATATATATATATATTTATATATATATATATATATTTATATATATATATATATATATAAATATATATATATATATATATATATATATATATATATATATATATATATATATATATATATATATATATATATATATATAAATATATATATATATATATATATTTATATATATATATATATATATATATATATATATATATATATATATATATATATATATATATATATATATATATATATATATATGTGTGTGTGTGTGTTTGTGTTTATATAAACGGGTAACAAAGAATTGAGTAGTGTGGTTGTCAATCATGGGTAGAATTGTTAAATATTCCACCTGTATAAAGTGATCACTTCATCAAGCTTATGAAGTTTAAGCCTTTTAAATGTCCAGACCTTTAATATCTTCTTCACCTATGTTTATATGTTTTCTCTGTTTTTTTCTTCATGTAAAACATCAAACGTTTTTAAAAACACATATGTACTCAAATTCATCCCCTCTCAAATGAGGTCTATCGAATCACCGATAAACCGTAGCCTTGATAAGCGAAAATTAGTAGTTACCCGGATAACAGAAAATAGAGTAGGTAAAGTGAAATTGAATGTAGAATAGTAGTCGCAGAATAGACCCTACAATAGTGTACGACCTGCTCCACAACGCCCCACAGGTTTCTATAACCTTACCCATGTTTTCATCCCCATTTGAATTTCCAGGGACACTCGCTTATTACGATTCTATAAACAAAAGAACCCTTTCACAGGGTGGTTCAACTAAAAGCGATTTTATTTCATTAAAACTATTATTAGAATATAAAGGTTTTTTTATTTATTATTTCGGTATTCACTTTGTGGTAAGATGTGATGAAATTGTTAAAGGAAAATACTTGTTTTTTTACCACTTGAGTTTTATTTTATTATGGCGACTAGTTTCGAAACATATGCTTTCATCTTCAGGTGTTAATATAAACCAAAACATACTAAATAATAATCTGCTCTACACACATTGAGAGGGGTTAGTTAGGGAGGGGGAGCTAGTCAGAGGGTAGAGTTTGAAAATAAAGGAAAAATGGAAAATAAAAGTGAAAAATTTTGAAACAATATGTCATTTTTTAAATTATGAATAGAATTTTACTATTTTTGGATTAATCTAAACTTTTACAACTGGTAGGATATATGTTTTCATGTGCTACTTCTTAATTAAATTGTATAATTTTTTTGGATATTAAATGTTTTGATAACTTTGTAGTACGGTAATATTACTCTCTCCTTATCAATAATCGTTCACTTTGTGTTTTAAAGTGGTATCACAAAGTAAACGATGAATGATAAGGAGAGTTCATTAGAACTATGAGTGGTTAAATTAAGATTTTTTTTTTTTGCAGAGAAGTTTTTTTATTTGGAAGATGTTTTTATATACTGCGAAAACATGATTTTCAATTGTATGCAGCTTATAATTTTTTTTTATTTTAAGATTTTTTTAAAAAAATTATAAGTTAAATAATTCTAAAGCTGCTGTAAATACTTAAACTTTCATATTCTTCTTTTTGAATGCTGAGACTTTAACTAACTTAACTCTTTTGTTTACTTGTTACGCAGATAAATATTTTATCTCTAAAACCTTGAGGGTTTAATTAAATGTTTAAATAATATTTGGATTATTTAAAATAATAATTAGAATAATAAAACATCATTTGTTAGTACCAACATAAATCGTTTGCTTTTCCTTACAAGTAAAATATGATATTCTTACAAAATTAAAGCCAGTTTAGGTAATAAATCCTTTTTATGGTTACATTTTGATTTACCCGGTTTTTAAGTGCTTTACATACAAAATATTGTGCAGAAAATAACTGAATAAATGAATCTTCCTAGGCGCACTATACGTTAGTTTACTTGTGTATAATACTAGGGCTTGCAATTACATCCCCGCGGGAGGAGAAGGGTTAACTTAACCCTCTACATTCGGAAATGAAAATTGGGGTAGAGATTTATATTAGGCAGTTTGGATTAGATTTATAATCCAATATTGTGTTATTTCATTTTGTAATTAAAGATATTAACATTTTATTATCATTGTCTGCATCCATTCAACGGACTTCACTAAAGGGTTAAATCGTTGAATTTAAACATCCGTTTTTTAAATTATGATATTAAGTTCACGATTTTTTTATTTTTCTCAAAAATTTGTTGATAATATATTTTGTTATGATCATCAGCATCCATCACTTGTTCAAGTTAAATGAAAACTTACTTTTTTTCATTAACAATATCTCATTAACAATGTTTAGAGGATGTCTAAAAATTTGTTCATAAATCTGGATTGGTCTACAAAGTACTTATCCATAATTTTATTAATTGATTCGGCAGTCATTTAATGGTATCATCTTCCTTTTTTATTTAAATTTTTCCTTGATTAAAACTACTATTTCTTAAAATGTATTATGGCATGTGTGATGTGGTGCTGTGGTTAGCGTCGCGGACTCTTAAGTCAGAGTTTCTCGGTTCGAACCCACTCTACCATAATGTGATACCTATTTCTAATAATAAGCTGCTTAAACTCACAGAAATAGTATGAAATTGAAATATTTGTGTAAATAATAAAAATACAACTATTTCTCTTTTTAAAAAAAAAATTATTATCCAACACGGTGTTTGAAAATTATGCGGAATGCATCGAAATACGTGTGTCAAAAGATTCAAATAAATTGTGGTATTTAACAAGAAAAAGGATAATTAAAAAAAACTTTTCATTCGATAACTTGACGATCATTCCATCAATTTGATCGATATTTCTTATAATATTTATTATAATACGTAGAGATACATATAGTAGAAAAAAAGCAGAGGAAAACCGAGGAAAACTTGGCACAATCAGGTATGTCAAATACTTGAAAGCGGCCGGGTCGAGAGTCGAAATAATCGGCGGGTATGCATGAGGAGATGAATTAATGTGAAAGAGGCGCAGAATGTTTGCAAAGACAGGGTGGTAAAGCGTTCTATTCTCTCTGCCTACCCCTGCGGAGAAGCGACGTGATGGTTAGTTAGTTAATTAAAGATACATATATATATATATATATATATATATATATATATATATATATGTGTAGCTATGAGTATCCAATTCGGAACGCAATTATAATACAGATATACTCCTTACAAAATCGCGTGGTGAAAAAATACCCCATTATGTAAATTATTTGAAAAGAGGGTTAAATCTGCATTCTGGTACGTTTCCAGACATTAGGGTGCAGTCTACCCTCCACACACTTCAAGTCACATTAAATAGCCTCTCATTGGGCTGGTACGACTTTATTATTAATACAGGGGTGGGCTCAACTCACCCCAGACTGCCAGTTCAGTGTTAAACATCCCTTCATCCTGAAAGGGATGTTTTCATAGCAAAATCCCGTCACTAATTATGCTTTTAAACTTTATCTTAATTAATTTAGACTTTTTGCGCTGGTACAAAAAGCTCACGATGGTTTTTACATTTCATGTAAGATTTTTTGCCTAATGAAAAGGAATGGTATTCGGTTACTATAATATTTAATTTATATGAATTTTCATTAAAAGTCGTAATTAGTGCCAAAAAAATTCTTAAAGAAAAAACTTTTAAAACACACGTGATATAAATGAAAATGGTAATTTTCACTGTTTCTTAAAATGTAATATGACGCGTGTTTCGATGCGTTCCGCATCATTTTCAAAGACCGTATACTATGACGATAAGTCTATTTTAGAGTTGTGTCCTTGGAACGTAGGAGAATGTTTATATTTTTTTAAAAATAGAGATATTTTCCATGTTAAACATAAATATAAAATAGAATGATATTTCTACAATGCGACAAGTGAATCATTCGATAAAAATATTAAATTATCACAAAACACAATGAAAAATATTATTTAAACAATTTGTGGAACCTCACTGTTCAAATATAGCACCTAATGACAATTTTAAACCCTGTAAATGCCCAATCTTACATATTCTTCTTCATTTTTGTTGAGATATTAAATATAATTAATATTGTCAATACTTGACTCATTTATGAAATGAAAATATGAATTTACAACATTTTGAATGTGTCCAAATACTTTTTCACACTCTGGATTATCTCCGATTATAGGAGTTAGTATTCATATTATTTTTTTACATCTCATCAAAGATGAAAAAGAATATGGAAGTCTGGGTTTTGATAAAAATAATATTAATAATAATAATAATAATTTAATTATTTGATTCGGCAGTCACTTTGTGGTAAAATCTATCCATTTTTAATAAATGTTTTACTAAGTAAATACCACTATTTCTAAAAAATCTACTGTGACACGTGTTTCGATGCATTCCGCATCATTTTCGCATACGGTGTTTGAAATACGTGTTTGAACACATGAACACATACGGTGTTTGAAAGTGATGCGGAATGCATCGAAACACGTGTCACAGTAGATTTTAAGAAATAGTGGAATTTACTAAGTAAAACATTGATTAAAAATAATGATAATAAATAAAAATAATAATAGTATAAAATATGAATAGTTACGTATTTAACTGTATATTAGCAACAGAAACTAATTTTTCGGATTTTTTAATAAGCTCTTCGAGCTTCTACATCATTTAAATAAAAAAATAACAAAATTTCCTTTTCCAAAACAAGATAATCCGAAGATTAGCACAATTGGTGAATTATAAAAATCACAACCGCGAGACGTCGGGAATTTTTCGCGAGGATTTTCCCAATTACGGCATCTCAGGAGCCGTTCTCTCTGAATCCTGTTTCCTGAAATTTCAGACCTCGGTGTCATTAGCATGAAGCGGCCAGTTAATGGTATTTCACCCTCACCGTAATTTGAGAGGCTTAGAGCATTAGTGGCATACCTTAAAAAGAGCAATTTTAAATTGGAAAAAATTCATTTTGTTGATAGTGAACGTATTAAGATATATTTATTTATTTATTTATTGAACGGCTGAAGCCCTTAAGATAATCCATGTATACAGTATCTAATATAAAAATACACTTATGAATACACTAATAGGGAAACAAAAAGTCTTATTACAAATTGTCTTATAAAATAAAATCATAATAAAATAACAAATAGTAAGCACTGGTAAATACACGTCTCCTTCAAACACTATCAGCGAGCAGCAAGAGAGAGAATATATAAATATGTTCATATTAATTGGTTTGGCGCTTGATTTGTAGAACTCCATAGTTAAGTATATTTTAAATTTAAAATAAATTATAAAGTCAAGCACTGATTTTTTGTTGATACAAAGTTGTGTAAAAGCGGAGCTTTGTTGCGGTATTATCTCTTAAAGTCTCTTTGAGAGCTTATAATTAGCTCTTTTTTTCGATTTGGCCTTTGATTCGTATATCTCCATAGTTTACATTTAAAATATTCGAATCAAGCACTGATTTAAAGTTACAAATGAGTTGTTTACTTTATTTTTCAAAAATATACAAATCTAAAATAAAAACTGTTTGTTGAGAGCCAGACGTCACTTCACAAAAAAAAAAAAAAAAATTTTAATTGTTTTTTCTTAAAACATATTAAAAAAAATATATATATATATATTTATTTATAGTCCGCCTCTGTAGTGTAATAGTCAGCACGCTCGGCTACCGTTCTGGAGGTCCCGGGTTCGATTCCCAGGGGGTTCAAATAAATATTAGTGATTTTTTCACTGTAATATTTATTCAATATTACCCTGGACTGGTACCTGAAGCGGAGGGCTGATCACCTTTCCTTCGTGTGTTAACGATCAAGATAACACTGTGTTCATATGAAGCAGTGCCCTATGCACCATTGGGGTGCGGATAAGGGTTTTTATTATTATTATTATTATATATATATGTATACTATATTTCATATATATATATATATATATATATATATATATATATATATATATATATATATATATATATATATATATATATATATATATATATATATATATATATATATATATATATATATATATATATATATATATATATATATATATATATATATATATATATATATATATATATATATATATATATATATATATATATATATATATATATATATATATATATATATATATATATATATATATATATATATATATATATATGTATTGTATATATAGACATATTTCTTTTGAAATACTTCGAAAAACTTATTTTTTCAATACAGAAACGTGTTTTAAGAAAAAAAATCTATTATTAGACAAATATAACCTGGGCTTAAAGAAAATTAAGTGGCGATTCATCGAATACTCTGCCTTTAATGATTGTTGTTACCTTCCATCGTATGATATATATGTGAGATAGTAGATTCCATACAAACGTTCGACTGACTTGATTTTTTTCTAATATCCTCCAAGGCATCGTAAATAGAATAGCTCCCAATAATTCTGACATATTCATTAAAGGAAATAGAATCCATTTAATCGAAAAGAAATAAAGTTGGATATATTGTAATTTGCTCATAAATAAAATCATTTGAGCATCTTATATATGAAGATACCATAAATTTTCTCAATCTCAATGGTAGGATAAAGCAATTAGGCTATTTTTGAATGGTACATATTTAATTAACCATGGCTTGATTAAACTTTGACATATCGCTCACTCCTTTTAACAACGTCATATATAAAAAAATTGTAAATTTTTAGTTGTGCATGTTTTCGGAATGCCTAGAAAATGTACTATAGTCCAGAAAAAGCGGCATATTTTTAACTTAATATTTACCCGCTACAGGGCAGAAAGTGTTGTTTTTGCATTTTGAAGAAAAGGTTTTGTTAAATAATTTTTTAAATATACTAAATATTTTTCAAATGGGGAAAAAACTTTCAGGTTTTATCTAAAAAGATCTGTTGCACACTAAAAAGTTAAAAAAATGGCTTGATAAACTCTTAATATAGTTGGATATAATTTTGTTTTGAAATCACTTAAAAGTGATTTTCAAACAAAGTAACATTTTAATAATAGAAATATTAGTATTATTTTTTGTCATTGTTAGAAATATATATATATATATATATATGAAAATAACTCATGTTATTAGAGATAATGCAGATTTTGTGAATATAATTATAAGCTTAAATAATAAAAATGAAAATTTTCTGGCGTTTCTCATGTGTGTGATTGTAATCCAGGATTCGGACCTTACATACTAGTAAAAGAGTTTCTGCTCAGTAAAAAACTTCTTTACATCTCACTAATAAATGTCTCTAGTGAAGTTTTGAAGTCATGAATTTGAGTAGTGTGGTTGTCAATAATGGGTAGAATTGGTGAATGTTACACGTGTGTAAATTGATCACTTAAACCGGCCTTTGACGGTCTTCAGCCCCGTAAATGCCCAGACTTCCATTTTCTTCTTCATCTTTGATAAGATGTCAAAAATTATATGAAAACGACTCCTGTAATTGGAGATAATCCAGATTTTGTGAATAAGTATTTGGACACATTCACAATGTTGTAAAGAAATAAAAGTGTTTTTATTATTTACAAAAATACTTCAGTTTCGTTTTATTTCTGTGAGCCTTAGCGGCACATTATTAAAAATAGGTATCAAATTGTGGTGGAGTGGGTTCGAACTCAGAAACTCTGACTCAAGAGTCCGCGACACTAACCACGGGACAACATACCGACACAGTTGTTAAAATTGATTTGAAAACTCCCTAATATTGTGAGAATTTCGTTGTTAAAAAATCACTGGCGTTTGCCCTTATCCACCATTCAGTATTACACGTCGAATTTTTCGCCTCTCCATACTGTCAATTGCCACCCCTGCGACTCTAAGTGGCTCGGCTGTGATAACAAGCAATTAGCCTGCAGCTCTTCGCGTATGCACACATCCTAACTTGTGACGCAATCAGCTGCACATCCCTCTAGCAATCGCATTACCAGCGCAGGGCTGTACGCGCCGGGGGGCGTACAGACAGATTGCCACGTCTATTTGGATGTGCATTTCTAGAAATATGCGTAATAACAAGAATTCTACGAGTGAGAAATTGAAAATTTGATACGCCAACTGGATGACAAATTTGTTTCGACGTATGTGGGGGGTGGCGTAAGTGGATGTTAAGCCAAAAATGAAATTATGAACACTATATGGACACTCTCATTGGTTGTTGCGGCAACTCACAATTATCTAACCTTATCTTACAAGAAAATATCTATAAACTACATGTTTTATTGCTTTTGCCATCCATTGGAGTGTCCTTTGTTGCATTTGAGAACTGAAGTGTTCTTAGCGGAGACAGTTCATATTTAAAAGAAATATTCTTTAACAAATGAGATAAGAAATAAATTTATATATACATAAACGAGTTTATATATATATATATATATTTATATATATATATATATATATATATATATATATATATATATATATATATATATATATATATATATATATATATATATATATATATATATATATATATATATATATATATATATATATATATATATATATATAAATATATATATATATATATATATCTATATATATATATATATATATATATATATATATATATATATATATATATATATATATATATATATATATATCTATATATATATATATATATAAATATATATATATATATATATATATATATATATATATATATATATATATATATATATATATATGTATATATATATATATATATATATATATATATATATATATATATATATATATATATATATATATATATATATATATATATATATATATATATAAATATATATATATATATATATATATATCTATATATATATATATATATATATATATATATATATATATATATATATATATATATATATATATATATATATATATATAAATATATATATATATATATATATATATATAAATATATATACATATATATATATATATATATATATATATATATGTATATATATATATATATATATATATATATATATATATATATATATGTATATATATATATATATATATATATATATATATATATATATATATATATATATATATATATATATATATATATATATATATATATATATATATATATATTCATCGTTCAAGTGGTATTACACAAAGTGTGCGATAAATCATAATTTAATTTTATTGAAAGACATTTTTACAAAATACAAAATAGTTGGTAAATATAGTTGGTAATAAAACAATTTTAATTTTTTTTTAAACCACTTTCATTTTTCAAAACATTTTGCAAAAATCTGGGTTTTTTCCACTAAGAAGTTAGTTTCATATATTTTGACTTTTCTATATTTCCTTCTCACAAATAGTTTCTTCATCTCAGCTGAGACGCTAATATATTTTTGTACCAATGCAGTATTTGTGTTTAAACATATCGGACAATTCTCTTATTTCACTTAAACATAAACTGAATACAGTTTTTCGTATCTAAGACAACACAAAAGCACCAAAAAGAATGGATTGAAACAAAAGTGATGATAAGAGATGAGTAGTTGCCGAAGAAGTCGCGCAAGAATGAGTACATATTTCTTAACGTATGACCTCATCAGTAACTCCCGGCCGTCCCGGATGTAGGTCAGGAGATACGGGCAAAGGAATGAGCCGGCACCCTCGGGAGTTGTGTGGTCTATAAATGCATACAGTATCATATCACTATGACATATATGGTATGTATGTGCATGTGTATAATTCTCCAACCAAGTCAGTTTTATTATAACGTTGTGTCTGCATATATCGCTCACTCCTTTTAACAACGTCATATATCAAAAACCGCAAATTTTCAGTTGTGCATATTTTCAGAATGCTTAAATAATGTACTATATACCAGCAAAAGCGGCATATTTTTAACTAAATATTTATCCGCTACAGGGCAGAAAGTATTATTTTTGCATTTAAAAAAAAAAGGTATTGTTTGATAATTTTTTTAAAATATACTAAATATTTTTCAAATGGAAATAATAACTTTCAGGTTTTACCTTCATAGTCTGTTGCACAGTAAAAAGTTCAATGAGTGGCTTGATATTTATTTTTAATACATTGTATTTTATTTTTAAACTATATACGGTTTTATGAAAAATCTAGTTTTTGTTGTTGTATATATGATAATAAAGGAGTGAGCGATATGAAAAATATAAAGTTCCATTAAAATTGGAATTACTGGGAATGCATAATTAAAAAGTGATATTGTTCACCACATTTTGATACATCTCAACAAAGATGAGGAAGACAATGGAAGTACTGTTCGTACCCAGACTTCTTCCATATTCTTTTTGTATAATATATTAAATCATTGATAACTTTGTGGTATGGTTATAAAATTCTCTCCTTATCATTCATTGTAAAGTTTATGTAATACCACCTTATAAACACTTATCCGATAATAATTACTCTAGAATAATGACTCCATCGTCAGGTCATTAAAATAAAATTATTACGATTCTACATATATTTATATAAAATAAAATCTAAAAACTATTTTTATACAAATATCAAAACGTAATAATTTTATTTAAATGACCTGATAATGGAATGATTATTCCGAAACTGGTAGTCACGAAAACGTGTTTATAAAAGTGGTATTACACAAAGTGAACAATTGATGATAAGGAAAGTGTTTTTTTCTCCATATTCCTCTTCATCTATGTTGAGATGTAAACGAAAATCCCTGTAAATGCTCTAACCGTTCGATTTGCCTACCCTAATTAAATATATGTGCACGCCACTGCATACGTCGTTTTGCCGCACATTCATCTGAGTGCTAAGAAAAACATATTATTTTGGCATCTCATCTCTTATTTAAGTATTAACGGTTCTACTCTCTCACTCTCTCGACACAACTAAACTTTACAGAAAGCGGTTTAACGCAAACACCGCAGCCATAGAATTGTCGCCTCTTCGGTCTGACTATATATATTATACATAAATGGTAAGACAATATACATTTATACGTTCATTAATCACAGTGTGGTGTCTCTTATTAAAACCAAATTAATAACGTTCGTCAAAAATAACGAAGATTGACAACCCCTAATATAGAAGGTATTACTCATTCAATCCTTATGTTACATATCCATATACTGAAAACTCCGTATCAAAAAAGGAGAAATTAGTTACAATTATAAAGGTTTTTTATTTAATTGTTGGGTAATATATCCAAAATTAAACAAGGTTTATTGGATCGAATTCTACATTTATTTATGTATGTGTTAATACCTGACGCGTTTCGTCTTATTAAGACATTATCAAACACTCAAAATGTGTTTGATAATGTCTTAATAAGACTAAACCCGTCACGTATTAACATATATTAAATGATTTTGCAGTCATTTTGTGGTAAATTCTTTCCATTTTTGACCGTCATATACATCTCACTAATAGATATCTCCAGTGAAGTTCTAGTGATTCAAGAATAATGTTCTAAATTGGTTCATATATATATATATATATATATATATATATATATATATATATATATATATATATATATATATAGAACTTCCAAGAATTTGAGTAGTGTGGTTGTCAATAATGGGTAGAATTGGTGAATGTTACACGTGTGTAAAGTGATCACTTAAACCAGCCTATGACGGTCATCAGCCCCGTAAATGCCCAGACTTCCATATTCTTCTTCATCTTTGATGAGATGTCAAAAAATAATATGATATCATAAAGGTTTTTTATTTAATTGTTGGGTAAAATATCCAAAATTAAACAAAGTTAATTGGATTGAATTTTACATTTATTTATATTTATGTTAATACGTGACACGTTTTATCTTATTAAGACATTATCAAACACTCAATACTCACTAAAGACATTATCAAAATGTGTTTGATAATGTCTTAATAAGACGAAAAGCGTTACGTATTAACATAAGCATAAATAAATGTAGAATTCAATCCAATAAATATTGTTAAATTTGGATATATTACCCAACAATTCAATATGGAATTCTACCAACTGTCTGCAGTTACAATAAGTGGGTTATTATTTGGATAAAAAATTCAAACCAATTCTTTAATTTTACTAAGTTTTAAAATCACCAAAATATTAAAATATAACTTTATTATAATGTCTATCGGTTTCGACGCAAACCGCTTCTTTTAACAAGACTGATTAATACAAAAACACTATCTGTAAAACAAAGTAACATTTTAATTATAAAATGGAAAATCACAAAGTTAGTGCTTCAAATATAAATTATATTCAAACGATTTCATTTTAAAATGCTATAATTAGGCGAGTAAAATGTCAAAAGTTAAATTTTTATGGGTTTTTTCAACAATAAAATACATCTTAGTGGACTCAAAAATCTGTGTTTGATTTAAAATTAATACATAAATTAAAATGCATTTCTACAAATTGAACACCAAAAAATACGTAAAAAATATATTTTTAAATAGAGAATTTGAATGAAAATATAAAGGTTTTTTTAATTGGCACGAAACTACATAAGTACAAAAAAGATAAATTTATCGAATTTATGAAGGATTTACATGTTCCCTTTAATGATTTGGCAGTCACTTTGTGGTAAAGTCTTTCCATTTTTAATTTAACTTTTACTTGGTAAATACCACAATATTATTAGTAATATGTTATAACACGTGTTTTAATGCATCGAAACACGTAATAAAATAGATTTCAATAAAAAGTGGTATCCACAAAGTAAAACTAAGATTTTTTTAATGTTTTTCGCAAGAATGTGGAAATTTTTGTTAAGGGAAGGGTAATTAACTATGAGTATTTCAATGTTTTAGAATTTAGTACATAAACCCCGATGATGACAAAGTTCTTGTCGAAGCTGGTTGGATAAAGTGTACCAATTAAAAGTGGTTAAAATAAAGTTGTTTTATTTTATAGATTTTCATATAATTATAAAGTTTAAAATTAAGATTTTCAAATAATCAAAAACTATAATTAAATACACCATTTTGAGTGTGTTCAAACACTTGGTTACAAAATATAGATAATCTCCAATTGCAGGAGTTATTTTCATATAATTTTAAGACATTTCATCAAAGATGAAGAAGAATATGGAAGTCTGGGCATTTATGTGGCTGACGACCGTCATATACATCTCACCAATAGATATTTCCAGTGAAGTTCTATTGATTCAAGAATAATGCTCTAAATTGGTTCATATATATAGAACTTCCAAGAATTTGGGTAGTGTGGTTGTCAATAATGGGTAGAATTGGTGAATGTTACACGTGTGAAAACCAACTTATGAGAGTCGTTAGCCCCGTAAATGCCCTGACTTCCATATTCTTCTTTATCTTTAATGAGATAATAATACTATATTTAAAATTTAATAAAAAAACAGATGACGACAAAAACTTATCAAAAATTCATTTAGATCGATTTATTTTGAAATGATGTATCTAGTTAAGGGTAGATCTCATCACACCAGTTACACGAGCGCGTTCCTACTCCACCACAAACCCTGTCTGAATATCTGAATGGCGGTTACCCCTGAAATGGTTTCCTGTAATGTATTTCAGCTATAAATCAGTGTGACACGCAACTGTACGTATTTCGGTTCAGCATACAGATTCTGCGCTACAACTGCCAAAATACTAAAGCTTGATACATCACTATTAATTATTTGATGGGTAAGCGTACATACATGTATTTTATGCAATGTGTCAAGTGCTTTTTCGCTATCATAATATACACGTGGTTGAATGATTGTTTTTTAGACACTTGATGATAGATTAATATATGTGTCGCCTACTTTCGAAATCCGCCAGATCCAATTTAATAAGATTATTAAATAAATACTCTATTGGAATGACAATTGTGGGATTTATTGTTTGAAATATTTATATACTTAAATACCCTGCTAAAAAATATTTAAAAACAGCGTTGTATTTCAAATTCCGCTATGTTCATGGAACTTGCCTTCTGACCCATATCGGCCAATCAGAGAGTGGGGATAGGTCAAAAATTAAGATGACGTCGTTATCGGTTTGTGTCTCGTGTTTTTTTTAAATACTGAATAATGTACTGAAAAAATGGGAAAATTCTCTATTTAATGATATTTAATCTAAAGATAGACAAATCTTTGAAACATAAATGTTATTCGGAGAATTTTGAGTTTTTTTTTTTTTAATCGGCTTACCTGGATCTGGCGAATTTCGAAAGTAGGCTACACATATATGGATGATATATAATATCAAAACCAAAACAAAGACCAAAGGCAAAATAAAGAAAAGGGTACACGATCAACAGTTTTTTTATAAACTTCAAAATAACACTAGAACTTTGTATTTAACCACTTTTTCATTGGTACTTTTCTCCAACCGGTTTCGACAAGAACCTTTTCATCTTCAAGAATAAACATGCACTAAAACATGAGTCAGCCTCCGCATTTTTATTTATCCACCTCCGTAGTGTAATAGTCAGCAAGCTTGGCTGCATTGCTCGACGTCCCAGGTTCAATTCCCAGGGGGGTTAAATAAATATTAGTGATTTTTTTACTCAAATATTCATTCAATATTACTCTGGACTGGTACCTGAAGCGGAAGGCTTACCTTTCCTTCGTGTATTATCGATCAAGATAATACTAGGTATTATATTATATATTATACGAAATTGCTCTACTATGATATCCACAATATTCCACGTACTAAAAGTGATTAAAAAAATACCCAATATCAACATGTAAAATAATTTAAAAATATAATACAACATTTGTTTTTAAGTGTGGCATTTAAGTGGATGTGGTACGGTACAAATCAATAATGCATAAAGTGACATGTGCACGCATCACATCAGCGCTGTTAATGGATGGATAAAACGTTGCAAAAAGCTCCAACGTTATCTGAAAAAAAGCTCATATAAAAAACGATAGAAGCTTCGTGTTGGTTGAGCCACTTAAAGTAAATATCAATATTTCATCCATAGGGTGAAAACTCATGTTCTTGGTGGAATTTTTCGGCAGTCACTTTGTGAATGTGGTAATCTTTCCGTTTATAATTTAAGTTTTATTTTAATAAATACCACTATTTCTTAAAATCTATTAAGATTCGTGTTTTGATGCATTTTCCGTCATTTTTTGAACACTAAAATGAGTAAATTATTTCGAGAAATAAAAATACTTTGTATTCTGATCCACTCACATTTTTATTTTACCAACTAGTTTCGGCAACAACCTGTTGCCCTCTTCTGGGTTACATTTATAACTTATAGTTATAAATGTAACCCTAAAGAGGGCAACAGGTTGTTGCCGAAACTAGTTGGTAAAATAAAAATGTGAGTGGATCAGAATACAAAGTATTTTTATTTCTCGAAATAATTTATCAAGATGATCCACAAAGTTAATGCTTTCAATATTCAAAACTAAAATGAGTGTTTCGGCATTCACTTTGTGCTAAGACATAATGAAATTGTAAAAGAAAAACTAGTCGTTTTAATAAAATAAACTCAAGTGGTAAAACCACTTGAGTTTATTTTATTAAAACGACTAGTTTCGGAAGCTTTGCTTCTATCTTTAGGTGTAAATATTATTCGAACTCTTATCCGCACCCCAATGGTGCAATGGGGCACTGCATCATATAAACGCAGTGTTTTCTTGATCGTTAACACACGAAGGAAAGGTGATCAGCCCTCCACTTCAGGTACCAGTCCAGGGTAATATTGAATAAATATTTAAGTGATAAATTCACTTATATTTATTATACTCCACTCTGGGAATCGAACCCGGGACCTCCAGAACGGTAGCCGAGCGTGCTGATCATGACACTACGGAGGCGGACGTAATATAAACATGTTAATATTTAGACTTGAACTCAAGTAGCAAAAAGTGTTCAAGTGGCACTTCAGGTAATATTGAATAAATATTAAAGTGATAAAATCACTTATATTTACTAAACCCCCCTCTGGGAATCGAACCCGGGACCTCCAGAACGGTAGCCGAGCGTGCTGATCATAACACAGTGGAGGCGGACGAAATATAAACATGTTAATATTTAGACCTGAACTCAAGTGGCAAAAAGTGTTTTTCTTTTACAATTTCACCATTACGGTGTTTGAAAATGATGCAAAATGCATCGAAACACATGTCACAATAGATTTAAAGAAATAGTGGTATTTACTTAGTAAAATTTAAATGACAAATATAAATATTAACGTTTTTCTTGTTATCCCTGATCAAGTGAGAATATCCAACCCTTAGGCTTCGATTATCGAATACGAAAGCATACATATTATTACTATTTATCTACATATTTGCGCAAGGACACCCTTATTTGATTTATGCACGATGATACGTACATTGGAGGGTGGCAGGCTTGGGTAGGCGCTAGTTTCCGGGTGACAAACCACAAATACATAAATTTTCATTAAAGTCCAGATTGTTTGAGTTCGGGACCTAGAACTCTGTGTCCATAACGCGGGGTGATTTAGCTGTTTGCGTATGTGATTACGTCTCATCGGCCACTGGATGTAATAACGTGGGTTCAACCGCGAATCGTATTTATTTCTTACGTATGTTTTTAAAAATATAAAAAAACATTTTTTTAAAAGATTTTGACGTGGTTTATCATGCGATAAGGGTAATCATAGATTACAAAAACCAGTAAAAGGCAAAGAGTTGAGAAGAAGAAGATGCAAACTTGTCGCTTGTGGATCGGACCCGTTAGGGTCGCATAGCCATCACACGTATTTGCTTAACTTAAACTGAGTCTAAAATTTTGTTAAAATTAAACACTTGAATAAACCACTTTAATGAGTTTTATTTTTTTTATAATTTTTTTTATAATTTTATTTTTATAATTTTTTGAATGCCCAGACTTCCATATTCTTCTTCATCTTTGATGAGATGTCAAAAAATTATATGAAAATAACTCCTGTAATTGGAGATAATCCAGATTTTGTGAACAAGTATTTGGACACACTCAAAATGTTGTAGTTTTATTTTTATTTACGACTAGTTTCAAAAACGACAGATGTTTTCATCTTCTGGTACAAATTAAAACAATTATGTTAATTACAATGTTTTAATTTTTACCAGAAGATGAAAACATCTGTCGTTTTCGAAACTAGTCTTAAATAAAAATAAAACTCATTAAAATGGTATATTCAAGTGTTTAATTTTAATAAAATAACCATGTCATTCCTCAAAGTTAATGCCGAATCAATAAATAATATAATTGTGTCTAAAATGTTGTACATTTTTTTAAATATAATTTTAATACATCGATATGCCTCGTTTTTTGCAGTATAGGTAAATATATGATTACCAGTTAGAACAGCCAATTCCATTATGTTTGCATGTTTTTTTTTAAGATGGAAGTACATTTATCATTTACCTTGCTTATACAATGTTTATAAATTTATTTATTTATTTTAGTTTCTTCTAGCTAAGAAAATGTTTTATTTTAATCTGTTTTGGAAACAGGAGAGATAATCTAGTTTGGGAAAATCAGGAACTTCTGAGCATTTGTTTATTGCTAGGAAAAAATCACGTTGCACTCCTCAGGAGAAGCCAGACTGCTGAGTGTCGTTAACAGGCCTTCCGTTCCACTAGAAGAGGGTTCGCCATTTTGTGTCCTAGCTTGGTTCATGGTACCAATAGCCTTCAATATTTTAGTCAAAATGGTTGAAGTAAATGGAATACTGTGGTTTGAAGCTGGTGTAGAGATTGTCCTGGCCAAAAGAAGAGTACGTCTCATAAAAGTTAAAAAAAAAACATAAAAACGTCGTTTAATTTATTAAATTTAATACAATCATTATTTAAAACGAATAAAAAATGTCTCCGAACAAATCCCATTCAGTCAGCCGATTTCGAAACATAATATAATATTGTTTTTCAGTCAGCTATGAATAATGGTAGTGACTCTTTGACAAATGGGCTGAGAGGGAGATAAATAAAACGATATGCCATTAAAACTACAATAAAAATAAAAATAATACAATCAGTGCAGTAGTCGAATCAGAGCTGTCACACGAGCTGACATGTTCAATGGAATTATTCTCTCTGCGTCAGGGCTATAAATTACTTCCTTCCGCATCGGCGCAGTGGCCTTCGGATTTCACTCGCAAAGCAAATCAATTGTCATTTTTATATGACATGTTAAATATTTTCAAAAAATAAAACAGGATTTGTTTTTTTATTTTTTAATCCGTCATTTCATATATCGGGCCGTAGACTGGAAATGGGATTATTAAAAAAAAATGGTGTTTGTGTCATAGAGCTTGACAGAGATGAGATAAATAAAATCCAAATAAAATAAATGAGAAAATACACAATTGTTATATTCTCTTATATTATTGGAATAACATATTTAATATTTTATAATTCTGTTGGCATAAAATATAATTCGAATTAATATGCGATTGAAAAATATCGTTGTTGTTTTGATAATTTCCGCATCTTTAAAAAGGTATTCAAAAATGATGTGGCATGCACCAAAACATGTATCACAATATGTTTTAAGCAATAGTTGTATTTACCAAGTAAAGCTTATTGAAAATATATTGATATAGATTACCACAAAGTAACTATGTAATATTTTTTTTCTTTAAAAAAAACATATTTCCAACAAAATTATTATTTAAAAAATTTCAAGTCCCAAATATAGAATCCATTTATAAAAAAACCGCAGTTTTTCAAATACTAAAGGGTGACAACTTTTAAATTTAATAAAAAAATTATCATCGAGATTCTGAAACGATTTTTCAACTCCAAAATGCAACGCCAAGCAATTTCAGCAAAACTTCAAATATTTGGCAATCAAACATTACAATAAACTCCATAAAGAAATAAAAAAAATTGATGATATAAAAATCCTTAAGGAAAAAATTAAAGCTCTATACATTTAAATCTTAAAAAAAATATATTAAAAATACTATTATATCTTTTATTATATAACGTTAAACCACGAGTGTAAGTTCCTTTCCAAGCACAAGACCACAGACTCTTTTATGGAGAGGCACAGCGAATCAAAATATAAAAGTTCTCCATATGTATAAATGATTCAAATGTATTATGTTAAAAATAAAAATGTAAATATATTAAATGAATAAAAAAAATAAATATAAAAATTGCCGAAAAAAATATTGAAAAAAAACTGTTATATTAAAAAACTGAGGTTTATTTATGTTTTATGAGTATAAACTTAAAAAATACAATTTGATAGTAACACTAATCTTATTGATTAAAACAACCAATAAAATTGTGAAATTCTCAAAATTATCTTTTTTATACACAGTATTATATATTTTTATTAAATTAGTAACTTCAACCATAAAAATTAAACATTTTATTCAATGGTAAACCTTTTCATGACATTTATTAATACGAGTATAATAAATAAACTTTTTGTCTAAAAGTGTGTGAATCTCTTTATTTAAAATACTATTACATTTAGTTTTTTCACTGTAGCATTTGTTGAATATAATCCTGGACTAGTATCTGAAGCGCAGTGATGATCACTCTTCGTTCGTATATTTCAAGATCAAGATAGCGTTACTTCTAAACAATTCAGTGTCCTATGCACCATTATAAAAAAATTAGGTTATTCCAATTCCCCCTAAGGATTATTATTTTTTTAAATTAATGTTTTGCTTAGTAAATACCACTATTGTATACTAATAGTGGTATTTACTAAGTAAAACATTAATTAAAAATGGATGGATTTTACCACAAATGAGATTAATTTTTGTTTAAAATTTATAAATTTCCTATAATTTAGGATGTCTGACTTTTTCGCAGCGAATTTGCGATACAAATAGTAAGGGTAGTTTGAAACCGTAAATATTTACGTAAAATGCGAATTTATGTTTATATTTTCAGCCCGTGAATGAAGGAACAACGCTACAGGAAGGTGGAAGGAAGTCGAGGCACAATTCACACGTTTGATTAATGACGCAAATAAAAGCGTCATGCGTGCCAGCCCTGCCGACGGTCAGTGCCAACCCTGCTACTCGCAGCACCATTGTGGCAACCCTGCTCTATGGGCGGACACTGCGCCGATTTGATTTATCGCCTATACTTAACACAAAAATAAATTTAAAATTATTTACATAGCATTAAATTAGAAGAAATATTCGATTTTATTATTTTAAATTTCAAATGAAATGAGAATTAGGTCAAGTCGTAAATTTAAGTGACAATATTTATTTATTTTTTGGAAAAAAATACTTTGAAAGTTTATTTATATCACAACGTAGATGAAGAAATATTTGAAGTTAAACATCGGTAAGCCTAGACTTTTACAAGTCTAACGAACTGTCAATGAGAAATTTATGAAAGAAATGTCAATTATGAAATTATTTATTTATTTATTATCTTAGGCTCACAGAAATAGTATGAAATCGAAACAAAAATATTTATCTTTAAAAATGTATGTATATGTGTGTGTGTGTATGTGTGTGTTTGTTTGTGTGTGTGTGTGTGTGTGTGTGTGTCTCTGTGTGCGTGTGTATGTGTGTGTGTGTCTCTGTGTGTGTGTGTGTGTGTTTCTGCTGGAAGTAACAAAACATAGCATTATTTTTAAAACTTTCGTAAGCGATATCTGCGGTTAAAATATATAATTTAGCTGAAGCCTTTATTGCTGGTTGTGGAATTATTTTTCTAATTATTTAACATAAAAAATAATAATGAAAATCATATGTGACATTCACAACATATTCATTTTTACTCGGAAAATTCAGGTTCAAATGAAATATTGAAAAAAGTGAAATAAACGAAAAATGAAATAATAATAAAAATATATGAATAAATTTTGTCGTAAAAAACAATACCTTGAATTTCATACAGATGCTTCTAATTTCGTATTATGTTGGAATTTAGCACCATCATGAATTCTGAATAGGATGTGTTATATCATATCATATATTATTAAGTATTATGCGGTATATAATATTATTTTTTGACATCTCATCAAAGATGAAGAAGAATATGGAAGTCTGGGCATTTAAGGGGCTTACGACCGTCATAGGCTGGTTTGAGTGATCACTTTACACACGTGTAACATTCACCAATTCTACCCATTATTGACAACCACACTACTCAAATTCTTGGAAGTTCTATATATATGAACCAATTTAGAAACCTTGTTCATGAATCACTAAAACTTCACTAGATACATCTATTGGTGAGATGTAAAGAAGCTTTTTATTAAGCAGAAACTCTTATATTAGTATGTGAGATCCGAATCCCGGATTATAATCACAGACATGAGAAACGCCAGAAAATACCATTTTCATTTTTATTATTAAGCTTATAATTTGACCAGATAATTTATTTACAACATTTTGATATATAATATATAAGTGATATATATATGATATATAATATAATATATATGATATATATGATATATATATATATATATATATATGATATATTTATGATATATATATATATATATATATATATATATGATATATATATATATATATATATATATATATATATATATATATATATATATATATATATATATATATAT